>NC_065589.1:28013602-28188602 GCF_024542745.1 Macaca thibetana thibetana
GAGAAAACCTTGAGGTTTGCAGTTTTCATCCTGTATCAAATAATGAACTGAATTCCGTAAGGAAGACAAATAATACAGGTAATAGAATTATTCTGCCTTTAGGAAGTCCCTCATTTTGTTCTTCAGTCCTTGTGTTTTTTGAGTATGAAGTGACACTAGCAATGCATCTTCAGCCATTCCCAGTGAAGACTACATATCTGAAGTGATTATCAAATTGTTTTTTTACAAACCCTCAGCAACAGATTTTATTTTGATTTTTTAAAAAAATAGGATATGTACATGCAACACACGTATGTATACTTACATACATTAAAAAGTTTGCAACAGTTTGCATTTATATGCATATTGAGGGAGTTAGAATATGCTATCATAGCATATCGACTATTTAAATAGACTCTTGAAAAGCAGCAGGTGCAAAAAGATCACTTTGACCTTCATGCTGTTTCATAAGAGCAAAAGATGAAATTCCCATGTGAAAGACACTCTCTCTGTTCTAGAAGAAAAGGCAACATCCTTATCTTCAAGGACAAGAAGTTGAGATTGAGAGAACACTGTACAAACCTTGTTATAATAACTCTTATCTTTTAAGCCTCCCCACATAATTTAGTCACATTTTCACAGTTTACTATTTGTTGTCCAATTCAGTATAAAGCAACTGACGCTAGATGCTTTTTTGGTCTTCATTTCTTTATGAGGGTACCTGTGCTATGTAAAATGTGTATTAAATACATGTGTATGCTTTTCTCTTGTGAATCTATTTTATCTCAATTTAATTCTTGCACCTAGCCAGGACCCTAAGAGGATGGAAGTAGAATTTTTCTGCACCTATAGTTTATACATACAAACATATATATACACACAGACATATACAGAGTTTGTAACAGAATTTGCATATATATGTGAATAGATGTATACATGCATGTATACACATACACACACGTATATGCATATACACACATGTGTATACGTGTATACACATATACATAGGCACATACACGTGTATACATATGTATGTACATAAACATATACATTCCAACTGTTGCAAACTGATGTAAGCCCATTTGGTCTGTCAGAAATTATTTCCTGGATGCTGTCTGCAGTATCCAGTATTTGGAAGTAGGTGAGGGGCTATTGGTTCAGTTTGCTTGAACCAGACTTTGTGCCTATTATGCTGGTGTGCCCTTCAGTTTAGTAGTTTAGCACTCTTAGAAGTGTCCTCGTTTGACTGATAAATTATATGGCTACCTTGCTTTGGTTCCTCCTCTACAAGCTGTTTACCAGGTAGTGTATCACATTGAAAACAAATCTTAGACCCAATTTTGTCACATATACAAACTTTTGTTAGCAAGCACGTTCAAAGACCGTCATACAACCCATTTGAAAAGCTTGATGAGGGGCCATCTCTGTGTTTTCACAGGTCCTCCAGCAGCACCTTGTCTAAAGGTTTTGTGTGGCATAAAGCTTAAATAATTCTGAGGGGGCCGGGCGCGGTGACTCACGCCTGTAATCCCAGCACTTTGGGAGGACGAGGCGGGTGGATCACCTGAGGTCGGGAGTTCAAGACCAGCCTGACTAACATGGAGAAACCCCGTCTCTACTAAAAATACAAAATTAGCCAGGCATGGTGGCGCATGCCTGTAATCCCAGCTACTCGGGAGGCTGAGGCAGGAGAATCGCTTGAACCCGGGAGGCGGAGGTTGCGGTGAGCCGAGATCGTACCATTGCACTCCAGCCTGGGCAAAAAGAGCGAAACTCCGTCTCAAAAAATAAAATAAAATAAAAAAATAAATAAATAACTCTGAGGCCTCTCTAAGAAAAAAGCGATACAAAATTTCAAATACAAAACTGAAAATAAAAATGAATATTTACTTAGAGAAAAGAAAACACAACAAATCACACATTTTGTGGAGCTGACAGATACCACAAACATCAAACAATTCAGACAAATACCCTAACATCCTGCTGGGCTCATCACTATAATAGTTTTTTTCTACTTTTGTTGTTGTTTGTACAATGACTTTGGTTATTTCCTCCTATATTGGCAAATTAAAAATGATTTGTTCTTGTTTCATTTACTCACCAATATTTAACTTATTATATTTACCTCTTTAAAAATTTTTATTGGCTATTCTAGAATTTACAATACATATTTTTGCTTTATCAGAATCTACTTAAAAATATTATACCACTTTGGCCAGGCACAGTGGCTCACGCCTGTAATCCCGCATTTTGGGAGGCCGAGGCGGGCGTATCACCTGAGGTCACGAGTTTGAGACCAGCCTGGCCTACATGGCGAAACCCCATTTCTACTAAAAATAAAAAAATTAGCTGGGCGTGGTGGTGCACACCTGTAATTCCAGCTACTCAGGAGCCTGAGGCAGGAGAACCACTAGAACCTGGGAGACAGAGGTTGCAGTGAGCCGAGATCATGCCACAGCACTCTAGCCTGGGCAACAGGGTGAGACTCTGTCTCAAAATAAATGAATAAATGAATAAATAAATAAATAAATAAATAATATTATACCACTTTAAGTAGTGTACTTTAAAAGTACCAGTGACACTATAAAACAACCACACAAGCAAGTCTGCATAATAACCAGCTAACATCATGAGGACAGGATCAAATCAACACATATCAATACTAACCTTGAATGTAAACCAGCTAAATGCCTCAATTAAAAGGCACAGAGTGGCAAGCTGGATAAAGAGCCAAGACCCAGTGGTACGCTCTCTTCAAGAGACCCATCTCATAGGCAGTGACACACATAGGCTCAAAATAAAGGGATAGAGAAAAATCTGCCAAGCAAATGGAAAACAGAAAAAAGCAGGGGTGTGAGTCCTAATTTAGGACAAAACAGACTGTAAACCAACATAGATCAACAAAGGCAAAGAAGGACATTACATGATGATAAAGGGTACAACTTAGTAAGAAGACTAACTATCCTAAATATATATACGCTCAAATAGGAACATCTAGATTCATAAAGCAAGTTCTTAGAGACCTTCAAAGAGACATAGACTCCCACACAATAATGGTGGGAGACTTCAACACCTCACTGACAATATTAGACAGATTACTGAGACAGAAAATTAACAAAGATATTCAGGACCTGAACTTAGCACTGGAACAAATGTATCTGATAGATATATACAGAACTCTCCACACAAAAACAACAGATATACATTTTTCTCATTGCCACATGGCACATACTCTAAAATCGACCACACAATCAGACATAAAACACTCCTCAGCAAATGCAAAAGAACTAAAATCATAACAACCACTCTCTCAGATCACAGTGCAATAAAATTAGCAATCAAAACTAAGAAATTTGCTCAAAACCATACAATTACATGGACATTAAATAACCTGCTCCTGAATGACTTTTGGGTAAATAATGAAATTAAGACAGAAAACAAGAAGTTCTTTGGAACAACCAGAACAAAAATACAACATACGAGAATCCCTGGGACACAGCTAGAGCAGTGTTAAAAGAAAAACTTATGATACTAAATATTGACATCAAAAAGTTAGAAAGCTCTTAATTTAGCAACCTAACACTGCAACTAAAAGAACTAGAGAACCAAGAGCAAACCAACCCCAAAGCTAGCAGAAGAGAAGAAATAACCAAAATCAGAGCTGAACCAAAAGAGATTGAGATACAAAAAACCATTCAAAAGATCAAAGAATCCAGGAGCTGATTCTCTGAAAAACAACAAGAACAACAACAAGAAAACTAATAAAATACACTGCTAGCTGAACTTATAAAGAAGAAAAGAGAGAGGATCCAAATAAACACAATTAGAAATGACAAAGGGAGTGTTACCACTGACCCCACAGAAATACAGATAACCACCAGAGACTATTACGAGTACCTTTATGCACACAAACTAGATAATCTAGAAGAAATGGATAAATTTCTGGACACATTTACCATCCCAAAACTGAACCAGGAAGAAAATGAATCCCTGAACAGACCAATAAGGAGTTTCAAAATTGAATTAGTAATAAATAGCCTACCAACCAAATAAAGCCCAGGACCAGACAGATTCACAGCTGAATTCTACCAGATGCACAAATAAGAACTAGTACCATTCCTACTGAAACTATTCCATAAAATCGAGGAGGAGGTACTCCTCCTTAACTCATTCTATAAAGCAAACATCATCCTGATACCAAAACCTGGCAGAGATATGACACAAAAAGAAACTTCAGGCCAATATCCTTGATGAACATTGGTGCAAAAATCCTCAACAAAATACCAGCAAACCAAATCCAGTAACACAGGAAGAAGTTTATCCATCACCATCAAGTGGGCTTTATCCCTGGGTTGCAAGGTTGGTTTAACATACACAAATCAATAGATGTGATTCATCACATAAACAGAACTAAACACAAAAACCACATGATCATCTCAATAAAGAAAAGGCTTTCAACAAAATTCAATACTCCTCCATGTTAAAAACTCTCAATAAACTAGGTATTGAAGGAACATACCTCAAAATAACAAGAGCCATTTATGACAAACCCGCAACCAACATCATACTAAATGCACAAAAGCTGGAAGTATTCCCCTTGAAAACTGGCACAAAAAAAAAGGATACCCTCTCTCATCACTACTGTTCAACATAGTATTGGAAGTCCTGGCCAGAGCAATCTGGCAAGAGAAAGAAATAAAGGGTATCCAAAAGTCAAACTATTCCTGTTTGCAGATGACATGATTCCATATCTAGAAAACCCCATAGTCTTGGTGCAAAAGCTCTTTAAGCTGGTAAACAACTTCAGCAAAGTCTCAGGACACAATATCAACGTATACAAATCACCAGCATTCCTATACACCAACAATCATCAAGCCAAGAGCCAAATCAGAAATGCAATCCCATTCACAACTGAAACAAAAAGAATAAAACACTTAGGAATACAGATAACCAGGGATGTGAAAGATCTCTACAGTGAGAACTACAAAACACTACTCAAAGAAATCAGAGATGAGACAAACAAATGGAAAAACATTCAATAGTCATGGGTGGGAAGAATCAATATCATTAAAATGGCCATACTGCCCAAAGCAATTTATAGGTTCAGTGCTATTCCTACCAGACTACCAATGAAATTCTTCAAAGGACTAGAAAAAACTATTTTATAATTCATACGGAACAATAACAACAAAAAAGCACAAATAGCTAAGGCAATCCTAAGCAAAAAGAACAAAACTGGAGGCATCACATTACCCGACTTCAAACTATACTACAGAGCTACAATAACTCAAACAGGATGGTACTGGTACAAGAACAGACATGTAGACCAGTGGAACAGAATGGAGACCCAAAAATAAGTCCGCAGACCTAAAACTATCTTATCTTCAACAAAACTGACAAAAACAAGCAATGAGGAAATGACCACCGATTCAATAAATGGTGCTGGGATAACTGGCTAGCCATATGCAAAAGATTGAAACTGGACCCCTTCCTTACACTGTATACAAAAATAAACTCAAGATAGGTCAAAGACTTAAACATAAAATCCAAAACTATAAAAACTCTGGAATACAATCTAGGCAATACCATTCTGAAAATAGGAACAGGCAAGGGCTTCATGACCAATATGCCAAAAACAATTGCAACAAAAGCAAAAATTGACACATGGGATCAAATTAAACTAAAGAGCTTCCACACAGAAAAAACACTATCAACAGAGTGAACAGACCACCTACAAAACGGGAGAAAATATTTTCAAGCTATGCATCTGACAAAAACCTAATATCTAGTATCTATAAGGAACTTAAAGCTACAAGAAAAAAACAAACAACCCCATTAAAAACTGTGCAACGGACATGAACAGACACTTTTCAGTAGAATACATACCTGCAGCCAACAATCATATGAGAAAAAGCTCAACATCACTGATCATTAGAGAAATGCAGATTAAAACTACAATGAGTTACCATCTCACGCCATCTCACAGTTTGAATGACTACTATTAAAAAGTCAAAAAATAACAGGTGCTGGCAAGGTTGCAGAAAAAAAATGCTTATATACTGTTGGTGGGAGTGTAAATTAGTTTGATCATTGTGGAAAACAGTGTGGCAATTCCTCAGAGACCTAAAACCAGAAATACCATTTGACCCAGCAACCCCATTACTGGGTATTTACCCAAAAGAATATAAATTGTTCCATCATAAAGACACGTGCACACATATACTCACTGCAGTGCTACTCACAATAGCAAAGACATGAATCAACCTAAATGCCAATCAATGGCAGATTGGATAAAGAAAATGTGGTACATATACACCATGGAATACTATGGAGTCATAAAAAGAATGATATCATGTCCTTCTCTGGAACTTAGATGGAGCTGGAGGGCATCATTCTTAGCTAACTAGTGCAGCAACAGAAACCCAAATACTGCATGTTCTCATGTAAAAGTGGGAGCTAAATGATGAGAGCAAATGGACACATAGAGAGGAACAACAGACACTGGGGTCTACCAGAAGATGGAGGGTAGGAGTAGAAACAGCATCAGGAAAAATAACTACTAAGTTCTAGGCTGAATACCTGGGTGATGAAATAATCTGTACGAGAAACCCCCATGACATGAGTTTACGTATATAACAAACTGCACATGTAACCCTGAACTTAAAAGTTAAAAAAAGTGTACCTTCATTTCTCCCTCCTGCCCTTTTTGCTATGGTTTTTATCATTATATTTCTTCATGTCTTATGAATCCCACAATGTATTATCTTATAATTATTTTTAACAAATTAGAAAATTCAAAAATATAAGTAATATATTATCCACATATTAGCCTTATCCACCTGTCTTTATTCCTTTGTGGAGATGTAAGTATTCATGGGGTACCCTTTTACTTGAATCAGAAAAAACCTTATATAACATTTATTGTGTACAAGTCTGCTAATGACAAGTCTGTCTGTTTTTGTTTATCTGAAAAAGCCTTTATTTTCACTTCTTTTTAAAGTATGTTTTCACTGGATAGCAAATTGATAGTTTTTCTTCGTCACTTTATATATGTCATCCTATTTTTTGTTTGTTCGTTTTTGCTTGAATTAGTTCTAACTAGAAATCAGTGTAATTCTCTTTTTGCTTTTCTTTAAGTAATGTCTTTTTACTCTGGTTGCTTTTAAGGTTATCTTCTTATCACTGGTTTTCAGCAATTTTACTATGATGTTTGTGCTTGGGATTGGTTGAGCATATTGAGCCTCCGTGGGCTTACAGTTCTCATTAAATTTAAAAATATTAGGTTATTCAATTCCTCTTCCTCCACCCTTTTTGATTCTTGAATTTAAGTATTTTTATCTCATAGATCTCGGAATTCTTGAAATTGTCCCATAAGTAAATGCTCGCCGATTTTGTTCAGGATTTTTTTTTTCCTTTCTGTGATTCAGTTTGCAAGGTTTATTTCACCGTATCTTTAAGTTATTATAGTGTCTAATTTGATGTTAAGTACATATAGTAAGTTTGTCATTTCTGACATATAATATTCATTTCAACAAGTTTTATGTCTTTTTAAAATAGTTTTCATGTCTTTCTTCATTTTGTTCATGTTTTCCTTGGTATAGTTGACCCTTAAACAACATGGGGTTTAAGGGTATTGAGGTCTCTGTGCAGTTGAAAATATGTGTATAACTTTTGATTCGATAAACACTTAACTACTAATAGCCCACTGCTGACTGGAAGCCTTACCAATAACACAGTTGATTAACACATATTTTGTATATTATATGTATTATACTGTATTCTTACAATTAAGTAAGGTAGAGAAAAAATTTTACGAAGAAAATCATAAGGAAAAAAAATATTTATTCCTCATTACATGGAAGTGGATCATCATAAAAGTTTTCATCTTCATTATCTTCACATCAAGTAGGCTGAGAAGGAGGAAGAAGAGGAGGCGTTGGTCTTGCTGTCTCAGGGCTGGCAAAGGCAAAAGAAAATCCATTTATAAGTGGACTTGTGTAGTTTGGATTCATGTTATTCAAGGGTCAACTGTATTCTACCGTGACTTTTTCCTTTTATTTAGTTTTTGTTGGTTACTAACCACATTTTTCTACTTCTTTACACGTCTTTATAATTTTCGATTGGATGCTAGACATTTTCAAGAATCAATATCTTTTTTTTTTTAAATGTGGAATTTTATTTTATCAGTCAGTTGAGATAAGGCTGTAGTTTTGAGGCTTGTTCTGAATCTTTTTTAGTGTGGATCTTGAGTAGTCCTTACTGTAGCTCTAGTTAGTCCTATTGCTAGGGCAAGACCCTTTTGGGGTCTCTATTCAATGGCCTAGTGCTTCAATAAAGTCTTCGCTTTGGTTAATTGGAACTTGGATATCTCCAGCCCCATGTGAGCATTGAAAATTACTCAGCTGGGTGGTGGGTGAGGGGAGGGAGAGCATTAGAACAAATGGCTGATGCATAAGGGGCTTAAAACCTAGATTACAGGTTATAATTGGTGCAGCAAACCACCATTGCACACATATATCTGTGTAACAAACCTATGCGTTCTGCACTTGTATCCTGGAATTTAAAGTACAATTTTTAAAAACTTACTCAGCTTACAGTTGCCCTATAGTTTTCCTACTCAAGAGAATACCTTTGTTTAGCATGTCCTCTCCAGTATTCTACTCTGTCAGCTTCCTCCGTGTACTCTGAACATCCTCTCTTCCTGTCAGCAAGCCCACTGTGGTTTGCTTAGGTTTTCTCCATTTCTGTGCTACAGCCCAGAAATTACTTCTATGAAGCAGACCAGGGCAATGGTAGGACTCACCTTGTTTGTTTACTTTTTCATACGGTTTACTGTCCTGGACTTCCTGTGTTTTAGTCTCTGTAAACTCTTATTTAATATTATGTTAAATTTTCCAATTGGTTTTGTTTGGGTGGAAGTCACTAATTCATCATGGCTAGAAATAAAACTCATATCTTCTAATTTCATCCATAAAGAAAACCTTTAAAAATTATATTAGATCACTACAAGAGTAAGAATTTTTATTCTGTTCGCCAATGTAGGCCAAGTGCTAAAATGCCTGTGCTAAACTACTAATTATATAGTTTCTCAATAAATATTTGTTAAATACTTGAATAGATTAATAAAATCTATTTTTAACCAATTTGACCTCTGTTAGAGCTCAGAAAGCAAGATTGATGATGTGATTATGTTAGCCCATTTCTGGAATGTATACTTTTTATCACCACTTTTAAATGCTAATTATTATTAATAATTATTTAGTGGCATATTCCTAATTACAGCACTTCAAACATTAACTAATATTTGAAGAGTACAGGAATAAGTTAAAAATATTGAATGTGTACATATATACCACGCTACCTATGTTGAAGTATTATTTTATTTTATTTTATTATTATTTTTTGAGACAGAGTCTCCCTCTGCTGTCTAGGCTGGAGTGCAGTGGTGTGATCTCACTCACTGCAATCTCTGCCTCCCAGGCTCAAGCGATCCTCCCACCTCAGCCTCCCAAGTAGCTGGGACTACAGGTGCACACCACCATGCCCAGTTATTATTATTATTATTTTTTGTATTTTTGTTAGATATGAGTTTTCGCTATGTTGCCCAGGCTATGTTGAAGTATTTTAGACAAAACTACAGATGACATATAACATAACACAAAAGGGCAATAAGTAAAAATTCTCCTTCCCACGCCCGATTCTTACTCTCTCAATTCCCTTTTCACAGTTGCTCCTTTTTAAAATCAGTCTATGCATATACAACTTACAAATACCTGTCCTTTTGTCTCACAAATGATCACATATTAAATATACTAAACTGCATCTTTCTACTTTAATATAACTATATCTGTGAAGAAGAGTTTCATAAACCACCTCACTGTTTTAATAGTTGCCTAATATTTCATTGAATAGTTATAATTTATTTAAAACATGTTTTTTGATGAACATCTAGTGTTTCTGCAGTTAATTGCAGTTATAAGCATTGCTGCAATGAACAGCTTTGCATATGTCATGGTGCTTTTTACGTGCCACAGTTCTATACAATTGTATAAAGTAGCAATAAAAACTACCCCAAACCAGGTAATGAACAAATATTCCTTCTACAAAACAGTTCTTTATTAGTGGACAATAATTGCATAGCCCCAGTTAAAATTATTATAATAAGAAACCTCAAGCACAAAAAATGACCCAAAAATATTAACAGTGCTTTGTAATACACCGTTGCCTCTTCTCAACTGGCTCTGTGTAACAATATGTGGTATTACTATGGTAAAAGTTGTTTTTATTAAGGAAAGAAATTACATCCTTGCACTTCTTTGATCTTGGGATTAGAGAAAAGAAATTGCAAACCTTGAGCCTTTTTGTATGTGTGTGCAAAAAAAAAAACCAAAAAAAAAAAAAAAAAAAAAAAAAAACCCAAAAACCAAAACAAAAAATGCTTACGTAAATGAAGAACCAGAATCTTGTTTGCATTTTCTGCATTAAAAAAAAAATCTACTGTGTAATTTGTTAAATTAGCTGTTTGCATTCAGAGGAGAATTGCATTTGTCTTGCCTTTATTTTCTCATTAAGTTGTCTTGGGACACCCCCTCCAACAGAGAGAACTATTGTTCACAGTTCTAAAATGCATGATAGTCTTGTGCTGATAAAATTGTGGCTACAATGAGTTATCTCTGAGAAGATGAGGCACAAATATTCTTTCATATGTTAGAAAAATTCAACTTTCCCAAAGAATAATTGTGGGTCAGGAAGTCCTTCAAATACTTTTCTTGTTCTCCTATTAACATCTTTGAGTATTGAAGAAATTCCCCATGGAAGCCTAAAGACATTATTAAAACAAAGCAGGAGCTTGGATTTTGTAATGTAAAGATTCTTGATAGACACATGAGAGCCTGGACGTGGAATAATTCTTAACTCCTCACAATTAAAGGTCATTTTGTATGACATTGAAAATGTAATTTTCTTAAGGCTTTGATTCTTAATTGTTTTTTTCCTTATCAATACCTGGAGGGTTTCCCAGATCTTCCATACTTCACAGTGTTCCTTTTATAACAGCTACCCAAAACATTCAGAACAGGCGATCTCTGAAATGTCTTGTTAAGAGCGAGAAAAGCCAGAGGACCAGTTCTCTGGGAGACAGTCGGCTAGATTTGGGGTTCAGGCCACAGCATATCTCAGCAATAGGATGGGTGCAAGATGAGGGAAGAGAGAGAACCAGGTTTTTTGGAAAGCTAGTGGATTCTCATGGCTATGAGAAGAATAATAGAGTGGGTAGCCCTCCAGGAACTGCTTCTGATGACACCCCATTTATTCTATCACTGTCTTAGAGTCTGGGGTAAATTCTGATTTGACCAGCAACTGTGACATGCAAATAATTGGAACTTACGGAACAAAACCTCTCCCCTGATAGCTAGCTCTACAGTAATGACAGTTATAAGGAAGTAACTGACAGCACACCATGGTTATTATTTAACATGCATAGTCAACAGCAGGCTGGGTGGTGTGAAAAATGAGGAATATAATACTGAGATAGTTTGATGAGTTTATATTGTCAAGTAAACAGTGGCAGCTAGAACAGTACGCTATCCTCATGAAAGGGACAGGACAAATTTGCCGAATTCAATGGTTTGTTTCTTTTCTCCTTCCCCTCTTAGTGTTCTTCTTCGATGACTCATATCTCACAGCTCAGGGGTTTGACAACTTGGTTATGCATTGGAACCATCCAGAGAATTTTTAAAAACACTGCTGCCTGCTTCTCACCCTAAAGATGTTGTTCACCAATATAGGCCAAGTGCTAAAATATCTGTGCGAAACTACTAATTGTGTAGTAGTTTAAAACCTTAGGCTCTATCATTCTTCTTTCATCTTACTGCTGAGATATGCTATGGCCTGAACCCCAGCTCCAGCAGGCTGTGTCCCAGAGAACTGGTCCCCTGGCTTTTATCCTTCTGAAGAAGACATTTCGAAGCTCACCTGTTCTGAGTGTTTGGGTAGCTATTATAAAATGTCAAGCTATATAATAAATCAAAGGCATTTTCTAGGCATCAGGATTTTGAAAACCTATATAATACCTCTCTATATAATACCCACTGGTCTCCTGCTCCTCTCCTAAGTGGATTTCAAGGGGGGTCTTTTGGAGACAATGCCTTATCCCTTATCTACAGCAAAGGATCTAATGGTATAGATTTTTGGCAAATTGTTTGATAACAAGTGTCTAATTAACATGTGAATCACATTTTAGCCATTAGTCTGTTCGCTTGGGATAGATATGTAAGAAAGACCCCTGTTAAGGTTTCCATGTCATGCTTCCAACCAGCTTCAGCTAATTTATTCTGGATCAAAGGTATATTCTTCCATTACCTAGTTCCTTTATAGAGACCTAGAGAGTCCAGATTGAGTTATAACTGCTCCTGTGGCCACCCCACATCCTTCCTGCTTTTCTCCCATCATCTAAAAAGCATATGGGATATTTTGCAGACTCTGAGATGCCACCCTAGAAGTAGCCATTAGGTCAAGGTGAGGCTCCCCCAAGTCCACAGACATACCAGATGTAGGCTATGTCTAACTCTCAATGTTCTGCAGTAAGTTGATGTATTACTTATTTATTGCTTTATAACAAATTACCCCACAACTTAGCATGTTTAAAACAACAAACATTTATTATCTCAGTGAGTCTCTGAGGCTCAGGAAT
This sequence comes from Macaca thibetana thibetana, assembly GCF_024542745.1. Classification (NCBI taxonomy): domain Eukaryota; kingdom Metazoa; phylum Chordata; class Mammalia; order Primates; family Cercopithecidae; genus Macaca; species Macaca thibetana. The sequence continues at coordinate 28,026,273 of NC_065589.1, forward strand.
CCAGGAATGGCTTTGCTGGGTGGTTCTGGCTCAAGGTCTCTCAACAGGTTCTAGTCAAGCTGTCTTCTGAAGTTTTAACTGGGGTGAGAGGATCTACTCCCAACCTCACTCACATGGTTGTTGAGAGGTCTCAGTTTCTTGCTAGCTGTTGGTCAGCAACCTCAGTTCCTTACTAGTTGGTTTCCCCATAAGGCTGGTTATGAAATGACACTGGTTTACTCCAGAATGAGTGTTAGAGAAAGAAAGACAGAGAAAGAGAGAGACAAGAAGATATAAACTGCAGTGCCTTTTATAACTTATCTTGGAGGTGACAAACCATCATTTATGCTGTATTTTCTTGGTCACTCAGACCAACGTTGAGACAACGTGGAAGGAGATATCACCCCTGTAACACTCCACTAGAGTGTCAGTACCAGGATTTTGGATCACTGGGGGCTAGCTTGGAGACTGCTTACCACAATTGGGCCAGACCAAGCACAGCAAACTCATTAGCAAGATTAAATATGCTCTTCTTAGTTGGCTTTTGTTTATTGCTCATCTTCCATCGCTTGGATCTCTCATTTCATGCTTTCACAATACTAAGCTACTTGTAGTTCCCCAAATACACCATGCTATTTTATTGCTGTGCTTGGTCTGGCCCAGCTGTGGTAGCCAGCCTCCAAGATGGTTAGGGATGGGGGGCTCAGGAGGGATGGGAGAAAAGGATTTCAAAAGACCACTAGGAAACTTTCAGGAGTGATGGATATATTCATTATCTTGATTTCAGTGATGATTTTATGTGTGTATACACACACCAAACTAATCAATTTATACAGTTAAATATGTGCAGTTTATTATTTGTCCATCATGCCTCAATAAAGCTGCTTTACTAAAAGTAAAAAAATTAAAGTCCTAGAACAACAACCACAAAAACAAAATCCCTAGGGTATGAGTCAGAGATCTGAACAATCCTCTCTTACTCAAAATACCACATGTATTAGAGGGGTTACAACGTAGCTTCAGAAGGCCATCATGATGATTTGGATAATCAACAAGTTTCCTTTCCCAGCATAATTCATGGCAAGGAGTGATCTCTTGCCACTTCTGATGGTGGATTACCGTTGAACATAATATAGTATAATTATAAGGAAGATTCAGAAGCCAAAATGTGGGTGATGGTTAGATACAAAGCACAACATATTTATATTTCAAATAAGCCAAAGCAGAACAGGGATGATGAACATTTAACATTGTTCATCTGTCAATCACTGGGAGAAAAAGTCTGCTATTCAAACTAAGTGCCTTGTAGTTGTCCAGTAGAGTAGATGGGTTTTGTGGATTCTATAGAGCCACCTCTAAGAAATGCCCAATTGTGAGAATATTGACTTTTACATGCCCGCTTTAGTTGGCCAGGATGATGACAATCAGACACTGAGCTGAGTATTAAATGGGAGGAGGTGGTAAATATCACTAAAAGTCACTAGTGAAGTGTTTTAAGCAAGAAATACAAACTGGTTAGTGTTTTGGAAAGATTGCTTTGGTGCCAGAGTAGAGAATTGATTTAAATGCCTGTTCTCATTACTGAAGTCAAGGGATTTTTTATTTCATCAATATTTTATTGTTTAATTGTCATAAATTAGCATTGATTTGTACAATTATATTTCATTACTAAAGGACGAAAAATGACTCTTAAAACAGAGAAGTAATTCCTTAACATAATTTCAATTTAAACAGCCAGATAAATATACAGAAAGTTTTTTTTTCCTTTAATGTGGCCTTAATTCAGTAATGACAGTTTGAAACTACTCCCTGCTCACATTAAAACATTAAAGGTCTCTTGTGGCTGAAGAATGTGTGAGTGGGAGGGTGAGCCATGATAAACAGCTCCAAATGTAGTGAGCAGAAGAAGCCGTCTCCTCTAGAGAGAGGTGAAGGGACAAGTTGCCCTTTAGAAATTAGACTCATATCCTATTCTCTACTAAAGAAGGAAGCAGGCCTCACAGGCCACAAAATGTCATGCCACATTTTCAGAAAAATAACAATCTCAACTAATAGAGATCTTTAATATTTTATTCTCCTGGACAGACATTGAGATCTCTTTACAGATCCGGAATATCTTCTTGTCCTAAACAAACACTGCAACCCTTTATAGATCCTAAATGTCTTCTTGCATCAATCATGAGATCTCTCTTCAATGTATGTTATCATTGTCATTTCATGTAGCCTTTGTGTAGTTAGCTAAATTGTAAAAACACATTCTATCTCTTCCTTCCCTCTTGAATGTCTTGAGATCTCATTTTCCTTAAATTAGTGTCATGTCATTGCCCTTCCCAGTTGACCATGTGGCAAATCATGAAGAGTTTTGAATTATACTCATGTATCAACCAAAGCTTGCCATACTGATGTTATAGAGGTAGAGTAGTGTGGTCCCTTCCTTCAGTGCTCCTTTCTGACTATACGGTAGCTCTTGTACATCGCGAAGTCTTCTTTTCGTATTTTGAATCTGGATTGATTTTTCCTCAACAGTGCTTGACTTAGCCTATGGTGTTTTAGGCCCTTCATTATCCTGGAATGGAAAATTGGGTACTGGAAAAATGAAGCAAGACTAGAAGAAATAAATTAGCATGACAGAAAAATTGCAAAAAATATCTGAGTATGTAGAAATGAAAGAGCCTAGCCTGAATTCTAGGCTTGCTGTGGGATACACCTGGAAACTCAACTTTTCCTTTAGTCAGTTTCACATAAATACTTAGGGCCATGTAGTGTACTTTCTTTAGAACTGTTGAGTACATAATCAGAGACTTTAGGCAGGTAGGAGAGGAGGCCATGAGGATATAAAAGTTGCCCCAAGACAATCCAAAAGCAAACTTACGTGCCTGCTTGAACCACTAGGGAGAGGGGTAGATGGTATTTCATCTGTTATTCTCATGGCAAACTTTGAAGACCTGGGAAGCACCCATGAGGGTGCCCATAGTTTCGTCTTTAGGACTTTCTCTCTCTGTGCTGTTAAAGGACTTCTCCAGCCTCTATTCATGACCATAGTTACATTCTATTAATCAAATCATCATCCTGTTGAAACACACATGTACCTGTCATATGAAATGAATAGAAATAGTCAGTGTGCTAGGAAAATCGTACTCCCAAAATGGGGACAAGAAAACATGATAAATGCCTTCAAATGTTTGATGGACCACCAGGAGCTAGAAGGATTAGGTCATTTTATGTGGTTTCCAGTAGTAGAATCAGGAACAGAAAGAAGAAATAGGTCAAGATAGGGAAGAATTTTTGTACAGTAAACGATTTAAGTTGGTCATAAGCAGTTTTTCACCACTGAATGTGTTTGCATGGAAGCCTACTGCTGTCCTGTTAGATCACAAAGGATGCTTTCAAAATTCAGTCAAGCTAGATATTTTCTATGTCTCTTTAAACTGTAATATTCTAGAATTCAAACAGTAGGATAAGCTCAGTATCTATATTGTGAACTACAATTTTCATAAAACTTTTGTTTTCTATCATTGGAGATAATTAAGACTGTACTCATTTTTGTTCTGCATTGTGAGATGTTCTTGCTCCTCTCTGTGATTGTTGCCATTTTGTGTCTGGCATCATTTTAATTTGTTATTTCGTGTGTTTATTTGTTTATTCAATCAACTGTTTATACAACAAATATTGTTGAACTATTCCATACTAAATATTATGCTAAGGACCCCAAAATGGAAATGACTTAGTATCTCCCTTGTCCTCATAAAAACGTGAGTCTCTGCTCAGCTGCTACCAAAGTTGGAGCTTTACCCTTAAATGTATGTGATACTTCTAGTTTTTAACGGATTGTTTAGGCCCTTAAAAGGTACTGTTATTCATTCAACCTGCTGTTTCCAAGCATGGATGAACTTAAATATCCCAAGAGTCAGGTGAGAAGACATTTTAGATACATCATTTGGCGCCATATTTAAATACTGTTTTTTGACCACGACTGAGTGATTGAACTTGTTTATGATCAGTGCTTACAGGCATGGGATACAGGTTCAAAGAGCAAGTTTCAAATCCTGCTTCCTCTGGTTACCAGCTATGAAACCAAGTTACTTAACCTTTCTGTGTCTTGATCTTCTCATCTGGAGAAGGGAACTGTGGCAGAACCTACCTGTGAGGATTCTTATGCACAATAGAAATACTGTTTGTACAACTGCTTGCCACAGGACTTCATGTGTAGTAATTACTGAACAATGAGAAACAATTATTATGGTGCTTTCGATGAGGCTCTCCTCTGTGCTTACTTATATTTTAGCACTTATTGGATTGAATTTTGGTAACTATAGTTCTTTACATCTCTGTCACCCTCACTAAACTGTGAGGTTTCTAATTCCCTAACCTTACCTTAGTCTTCACTAGATCAGTGTTACAGGGCTTTCCAATCTTGTTCATGCCAGGAAAATACTGAAAATCTTAATGTTTAAGTGACACATCAGGGAAATGAAAAAGACTGATCTGGGTGAAGGTGAACAACCTGTGGACTCTAATAACCCTGAACTGCCCAGCCTCCCTGAGGGCTGAGAGCATCTATTTGTCGGGACACCAGGAACTATGGCGCGATGGCTGGAAAGCTCTGGCCTCATCCAGTGGCTGATGGAGTGATAATCAGGGAATAGTTGGTAACTGTTCTGTTGACTTTTTTTCTTGGATTAGAAAGACTTCCACCTCCTGGCTCCATTCTGGTGCTTTAGAAATGAAACATTCTATTTATGTTTTTCTGCTTTTTGAGTGTAAATCCTATATCCTGAAATACTGAGCTTTTTCACCAAAATTTCCTTCACAGGGATCTACGGGCCCTTACTGAAAGGTATGTGGTTCATCTGGTAAGCTGTCCAGAAGACTTGGAGTTTCCAAGGTGGTTTAGGCCTCAGTGTATTGTTTTATTATGAATTACTTGCATGTACATGGGAATTTTATAATGGATCTCCAGGAATAAGCTATAGGGATGCACACTATCTAGGTACAAACTTCTATCTATTTTAGTTAAATATTCATAATTGTTACGGGGAAATGCTTCTTTCCCTAACTCTCTGTAGTCCATGAAGAGGGATTTTTTTCTTAAATGTTTTAAGCCTCTTGCCTCAACTGTTCTTGTCATGGAGGTTGAATAAGCTTGTTGGTTGGTGGGTGAAAATTATTTATTCACAAATCTCTATTGGGTAAAGCCAGATACTGATAGTTCTTAGGCATGGAGAATCCTGTCTCTTGTTGCTATCCTCCATTCTCCTGAACCATGTGCAGCACTTATCCTCAGGAGGTGTGTGTGTGTTCAGACTCAAGCTTTTTTGGGGGGTCGACTGTTCCAAGGTATAAACCGGAAGGGGACAAGATTAAGGTGTTTTAACAATTTCATTTGGCTGTTCACTCAGCCGTTTCCTTCAGTATGACTTTATCAGGAATGGCTTCTACCTCTCTGATACCAGCATCTGATCTCAGTTGGTTCTGAGTTCAGGCAGAAAAAAGTGTTACCATTTATCAGACAGACCCCCTAGAATGCCAAGAGCAGTCAGCTACTCTTTATTGGCACTCAATCCAGATTTAAAAACAAATCCTTAAAAGAGAAGTGAGACATGTATATGGTAAAATCATTCAAACCATATACAAGAACAAAGTGAAAAGTAAAATTCTCTTTCTTTTCCCTCTGTCTCTCCTCACAAAGTTACCAACTATTAACATTTCTGTGAGCGTTTAGAGAAAAAAGCACTTATGTTTACATATGTATTTGTGTGCTTTAGAAAATGCGCACAAAAATGTTGGGTTAGCAACAGTTTCTTAGACACAACACCAAAAGTACAAGTTATAAAAAAAGACTGATACATTGTATTTCAAAATTAAAAACTTCCGTGCTTCAAAGGACATCATCAAGATAGTGAAAAGATAACCTATAGAATGGGAGAGAATATTTGTAAATTATATATCTGGTTAGGGATTTGTATCAAAATATATGAATAACTCTTAAAACTCGATAATAAAAGACAAACAACTCAATTGAAAAATGGGCAAAGGATCTGAATAATTTCTCCAAAAAAGATATAAAAATGACTAATATGCACATGAAAAGATACTCAACATAATTAGCCATTAGGAAACTGCAAATGAAAACCAAAATGAGATGCCACATCACATCACTAGGAAGGCTATAATAAAGAAGATGGAAAAATAACAAGCACTGTCAAGGACGTGGAGAAAGTAGAATCTTCATGCATTGCTGGTAGTCATGTAAAAGGCAGCCACTTTGAAAAAGAGTCTGATGATTTCTCTAAACGGTAAACACAGAGTTACCATTTGATTTGCAAATCCTAGATAAATACTCAATAAAAATAAAAATATATGTTTAGGCTGGGTGCAGTGGCTCATGCCTGTAACCCTAGCACTTTGGGAGGTTGAAGTGAGAAGATCATTTGAGGTCAGGAGTTCAAGCCAGCCTGGGCAATATAGTGATATCCCATCTCTACAAAACATAAAAATTTAGCCAGGTATGGTGGTGTGCACCTGTAGCCTTAGCTACTCAGAAGGCTGAAGAGGGAGTATCGCTTGAGCCCAGGAGTTTGAGGCTGCTCTGAGTCGTAATTGCGCCACTGCACTCTAGCCTGGGTGACAGAGTGAGACCCAGTTTCTAAAATAATTTTTAAAAGTGACTACACAAAAGTTGTACATAGACTACAACATGGTTGAACTTTGAAAACATGCTAAGTGAAAGAAGTCAATCACAAAAGACCACATATTGTATGATTCCGTTAAGATCAGAGGTTCAGAATGGGCAAATCTAGAAACAGAAAGTAGTTTAGTGGTTACCAGGAGCTGGTGGTAGCGAGAATGGTGCATGACTGCTAATGGGTACAGGACTTCTTTTTGGGAAAATGAAACATTCTATAATGAGATTATAGTGATGTGTGTACAACTTTATAAATATACTTAAAATTAGGGAATTATACACTTTAAATGGGTAAACTTATGACATATGTAAATTATATTTCAATAAAGTCAGAAAGATAAAAAGGTACATATATATGACCCTTTTACACTAAACACATTTTAGGGTGTCCCCCCCCCATATAAGCACATATAAAGCTGGTATGTTTTTACATGGTTATGAAATATCCTAAATTATGGGACAATTGATTGTTTTCTGTTATTTGACTTTCTATCAAATAATTTCCTGAAGTGGAAAAGAGGCTTGTTCTTGGCCTGTTCATGTCCTACAAATGGCCACAGTTAGGGCATGAGAAGCATTTAGAATGGATACAGCAGAAGATCAGGGAAAGAGGTGAATAGGCTTTGATTCTGTAGATGAGGCTTGGAGTTCTGGAGAAGAAGCAGAACAGCTGTAGCCCAGTCATTGGTGCCTGAGAGCCTTTCCTTGTCTGAACCAGTAGTTTTCCGGATATTAAAGTTGGACCACCAGGCCTGCCCCAAATATGATGAACTTATTCAGAGCTAACTCAATGCACCTCTGTGGCTGATGATTTTGCTTTTTGATTAGGCCTGCTTTGCATTTCTTTGTGGGAGTCAATAGGTCATTTAATATTTCATACCTTACTTTAATATTTTTGCCTTCTCTCCTATCTCAGGCTTGTGAGTTTATTTTTATTCATAACTGAGACCTTGGAAGTTGTACCTTTTATGAATATTTATAAATATTAATATTTGTAAATGGATAGAAAAAGAAAAACTCATTCTTTTATGAATATTTGCAAATATATTTTGCTGTTGGTTTCTGATAAGTTCTTTTTATCAGGTTAATGTTATTTCTTCTATTTCTTGATGAATAGATTTTCTTAAAAATCAGAAATAGATGTGGAGTTTTACCTGATTTGTGGGGACTTTCATCACGATGGTTGTATATGTATTTATTGTTTCTTCTTTAATCCATTCACGTGGTTAATTGCATTAATGCATCTCCTGGTCTGTTTTTGATCATTCATTTGGAATTCACTTCACACATATTTATTTAGTGCCTTCTACATAGCAGATGATGTTTTGAGCACTGATGAAACAGTAATAAGCAAAACCGACATTATTCTTTAAAAACTGTTAAATATGATCGGCTAGCATTTAGGGTTTTTTTGTATTAGATGTTAGAATCTATCTCAAGAAATATTTAAAGCTATGAACAAGGATATATTGATAAAGAATGACTATTGCAACGTCGTTTATAAACATTAACGTGCTCATCCATGGGAGAATGTTGAAGCAAATTTTAGTTCTTCCACCTATTCAATAATATGTAGTAGTTTGTTTATAAACATTAACATGCTCATCAATGGGGGAATGTTGAAATATATTTTAGTTCTTGACCCTATTGAATAATATATAGTAGTTAAAAAGAACCAGGTAGCTCAGCATATACAAATATGGAAAAAAATCAGTTTGCAAGATTTATGTTTCCATAACATCATGTCGTTTTTGTAAAAATGAAGAAAATCTCTGTGTGTTTGTACTTTCTATAGGCATAAAAATATCTGGAAAGATATGAAACAACAAACTATTAACCGTGGATTCCTCTGGGGTCTAGGATGAGGGGTAGGGAGCATGAGGATGTATTTTTACTTATTAATGTGCCACTATTGTACTGCTTGTTTTTTTAAAAAACAACAGGCAGGTATTATTGGGATTACAAAAGGAGAAAAATTAAATGTAGAGCTTGAGCACTAGAAGGAGAGCATAGAAAAACATTTTGAACACAACTCCATGGGTTAGTGCTCAATTGCAAGCAACGGAACTGTCATAGCTAGTTTTAAGCAGAATGCTACTTATTACTATGTATTAGATGATTTGTAGTATCATTGGAAACGCCAGAGAAACCGGTGGTAGATGGAATTTCCAGAAACAACTTCCAGCCACAGAATCATATGGTCTCTGCTGTGATCAGGGTAGTCGTCACCACTGCCACAAGCAGCCGCAGACTCAGGAGGCTGATGACTCCGGAACCACCCCATTTCTGCTGTGATCTGCCACCATCTGTGACACATACCCTGCCTCCCTCCCCGTTCAACTCACTTCCAAATTCTATAGCCTCACAGGAATGTGTCGAACGGGCAAAACCAAAGTCTCGTCTTGAACCCTAGCTGCAAAGGAGTCTAAAACTGTCATTTTGTGTTTTCCAAACACCACAGTAAAGGAAGATGTGCTAGAAGAAGTCTTGAATAAATATTAAATATGCAAGCCAAACATAGCATCTACCTCAATAAGCAAATAGCACATTGCTTTTCAAATACAATAAATAGTTATTTTCCCACAAAGACAGAAAATCATCAATTCATTGGCAAAATATTTTTTGATATGTAAGAAATAATATGCTTATTGTTAAAAAGTGGCCAAGTAAGAAGCACATAACAAAAAGGTAGATAAAAATAATCTGAAAGCCCATCCTCCAATGTTAATATTTTGATTATTAACATTGTTAGTATTTTTACCTTTCAAACACCTACACACACAATTCGTGGCCCCATACACTTAAAAAAAGAATCATATTAAACATCGACAGAATCTGTTTTAAATGTGTAGCAAAGCTGGATGCAATGTTTAAAAAGTAAAGTTAATTAAAAACCATAAAACATGTATTGACTTAATAACTTAGTTTAAAGACTTATTGAATTAATAGACCCCAAGTTTATAAAATGAAATTCAGTTTTAAATCACTTTCATCGGGTCAAAAATAGGCTATCTTTTCTTCATTTTTAATGAACTCTAATTTTTGATTCCAAAGGTTTTGTTTTTAATTAACTTTTTAAACAAATTTTGAAAATATCTCCCTTAATACTGCCACTGGCCCTCAGTATTCAGAAAATTCTGTATACTGTTTAGTTTTAAAACAATGGAAAGATCAGTCATTAACCATCCCTATGACCCATAAAAGTCATGAAACCTGTCAGTACCTTTGTTTCCATGTTTGCAAAGCCAAGATGTTGAACTAAATTATCTCTAAGGGTTCAGAACTATGAGATTGAACATTCTGTGAAGAGATTTCCATCCTTAGGGAAAAGTTTCAGGTTGCAAAATCCTGGCTTTGATTTTCAGGACTGCTTTTCATGTACCGGGTGACCTTGGGCTCATTATGAACTGCTGGATGCCTCCACGTATGAATTTGAGCACTGAGATGAAAAGTAGCTCCTATTTACTTCCTGGAGTTTGATGAGGACTGCCAGCTCCCTTGCAGCAAATGTCCTATATACATATGATACCTAATTTAAGTAAGGACAGTAATGTGGTCCAAGAGATAGCTAAACAGAGTTCTTTAATTTCAGTGTAGATTTTAATCTTGAGATGACTTTGAGAGATGTGAAAACAACAGTGACAGCATTTTAAGACAACAAAAGAGCACAGGAATTTATTTCAGGTAATGAATGGATTGTATGATCACTTCAAATAAAAAGTTTACCTAGCAATATAGATTACTCAGTCTATAAATCTACCAATGTAGAAACATATATTTCATATATCCTCCTATATCTGAAAAAGCTTATACAAATTAAACGTGATTATCTCTGGGGATAGAATTACAAATGATATTCAGAGTCTTCCAAGTTATTAATTGAATTACTTTTAGTAAGCCAATAACATTTTCTATGTCTAGAAAAAAACACGATTCAGTGCCTTAACAAATGTAAATGAAAGTTGTGCTTTGTTGCATATATTCTGAGGCTGGAGCAGGTAAGTGGGATAACAAGGAAAGAAAGAGTACCTGTTAAATTATTCTGCCTGTTTTGAGAGAGAGAGAGAGGGATTGAAAACACTAGTGAGTAGAAAGTTCCAGGACCCTTTCAATCATTCATGACCCTAACTTCTCACCTGTCAGATGACCTTAACTTTTGCTTCCAGTTTAAGATTTACCTTTAGGAATCAATGTTGTCCTTTCTGGACAATCACTTAACCTCATCTTGTTTAGCACTTGCAGTGGTGGATGCCAGGAACATTAAAGGCAAAGGGTGACATATTCCCAGGCCAGACTGTCTGCAGATGTCACTAGGACTATTTCAGTAGGCTTGTTTCTCACTGTCTCCATTTCCTCCCCTAATCCATTTTACAGTCTTCTTGCCATTGTTTTCTAAAGCACAGCTCTGATATTTGCATTCCTTTGCTCAATAATCATGAGCACTCCCCTAGTACAGAAAAGTAAGAAAAACAGAGACAAAATATCCTCCAAATAACTTCGGTGGATTTTCAAGACCCTCTTTGTGCACCAACTTACCTTTCCAACCTTATTTTTCCTTCAGACCGCAATCCCGTCCTTTACTGCTCTTTGCTTTTGCTTATGCCAGTCCCTTGGATCAGCCTTCTTTACTTCTATGCCTCCATATCCCTGCCATTTAGATTTTAGCTCAAATCCCTAGAAGGCCATCCCAAATTCCCTTCCCTGAAACACTCTATACCTTCCTCTCAGCTCCCATAACACTCCATATTTTCTTCTCTTGGGCACTTACTACCATCCACCCTGTGGCTATTTATGCTCTCTGGGAGCTCAGCCATCAACACACTCAGTCTCGGCTCTGAGTTGGTATTTTCTATTGTAGGATTGTAATAAATATGTGCTATTGAAGAATTGGGTCCAACATTGTTCTGGGCCAGATCCCATCAGAGTAGCTATACAATGAATACCTATTAAGCTTTTGGAAAAAAAAAAAATTAACTTCTGCAGGCCACAGAAGCACCATTTAGTGCACAGGGCTATGATTTATTAAATAATCCTCTACCAGACCCAGGTTTTTTTTTAAGATGAGTTGCTCATAGCTAACACTACACTGTCTTTTTGGGGGATTGTGAGCTCTTTCTTGGTACTAGCCCCTAAATCCACATCGATGTCTCTGAGGCTGTAAAATGGCAAAGTAGTTAATCAATGGCATTTGAAATTGTAGGCAATGGAACAAATTTTCAACTTTTTGTCACACTCAGCCTGCTTTTTCTTCTCTGCCTTCTTGCCCCTTCGATTTATTTGTTTATATTTTTCTTTCTTAAATAGGTTGGATGTAGGCTATTTTTCAGAGTGATTCAGTTGGAGTAGCTGCCAATCTCTATTAACGACAATGTGTGAGTGTTTGGGGAGGTGAGTGGGAGTTTGGGGAGGAAGAGGTAAGAAAGGCTTCCCCCTCCCAAGGGAGTCGGGGGAGTGGGTGTTTCATCAAGGAAAGCAGAAGACCAGATTGTCTTTCCCCAGAATTATGTAAACTATCTCACCTTCACCTGTGACTCGATTAAGAAAACCTAAAATCAACAGATTACCATGAAATGAACAATATTAAATTTCTCCACTTAGCAGCGTGAAGTCATAAAATCGAAGCTAAATTCAAATAGGAAGCATAACAAGTAATATTTCTTGAACAACTAGGTTTGTGATCTAAGATTTGTATCCACTACATATATATCTTATATATCACTCTTAGGTAATTTTGTTTGGCTACCCTGAGTCTGATACATTCTGGCTGCCCTTATCAAGTTGAATTTCTTGAGTGAAGAGCTGTGGTTAAGCTTGTGGATAATGGTGGTTTCCCCAACGATGTGCTATTCTTGAAAACCTTTTCTGGGTAGCCTTGTAGCCTTCCCTTAGTTAAGTCTGTGATCTTATCACCACGAATCTTTAAATTATTAATACAAGAGGTATAAGGGAGAGAGGAGAGAAGTGGCATGATGTGGGCATAAAGACATGTGAATAGGGTTGCTTTGTTCTGTTTATACATGTGGCAAAATTCTAAGAAAGGCTTGTACATATTTTTATAACTACAAATTTCAAGGAACTTTTCCTGTGATTGACTTAGTTAAGAAATAATGTTTAAACATTTTGTTGAACTAATCTACATACAACTGTTGCCAATTTCTTTCCACAATATTAGCACTGAATACTCATAGAAAAAAACCACTCATTTTTCCTTTAATAATCAAATAATTCATGTGAATGTAGAAAAATGAGAAAAAAGAGAAAAACCTACAGGAGTGAATAATGCAGGAGCATGTTAAAACGGTACTCTTTTTTATTATATCTTTGAGTTTCAGCAGAAATGGCAAAGGCTACAAATAATACAGTGGGTTTCATGTACCTCATATTCTAAAATACCATGTGGAGCCTGTATGCAGGATGCACTAAGAAATGAAGGAGTTATTTGACACATATAACCTTGGGTGGTCTTCCATGTTGAGAGTATACAAGAATTGCTTCTTTCTCACCTCAGCCAAATGAGATAAGGGGTTTGAGAACATCTACTCAGAGGGATTCACATTTGTTCCCTGGTGTTTGGTGAACTCGGAACTGGGGTCTGTTTTTTTTCCAGGAGAAATCCTAAGATGAGAAACGGACTTGAGTTTCTGAGAGCGAGCTGTGCTTTCTTTGAAGGTGGAACAAAGGTGTGTGTTTCTTGTGGAACAGATGTAGGTCCCATTGAAAGGAATGGTCTGGAATTATATTAAAATAGACCCTGTCCAGAATACTATGTGAAAAAGCAATGTGACCCCAACGCGGATGTGGAATGCTGCAAGTTCAGGTGTCGAGAGGATATCCGATGTGTGTCAGAGGAGATGCTGCCAAGATGTGAAAGGAAATTATCATTAGAGGTGCGCAGAGATGACTCTCAAAGGATTTTGCAGAAGATCTCTATAAAGCCAACAGTCAGTTCTGGACTGCCATTTCTAAAGAATGTAAACACCAGATCACAGATGAATCATTCAAAGAAACCTGTCCTGACTGGGCACGGTGGGTCACGCCTGTAACCCTAACACTTTGGGAGGCCAAGGCGGGCAGATCACTTGAGGTCAGGAGTTCGAAACCATCTTGGCCAACATGATGAAACCGCGCCACTACTAAAAATACAACAACAACAACAACAAAATGGCCGGGTGCAGTGGCTCACACCTGTAATCCCACCCCTTTGGGAGGCCGAGACAGGCAGTTCATGAGGTCAGGAGTTTGAAAGCAGCCTGGCCAACATGGTGAAACCCCATCTCTACTAAAAATACAAAAATTAGCTGGGCGTGGTGGTGGGTGCCTGAAATCCCAGTTACTCAGGAGGCTGAGGCAGGAGAATCGCTTGAACCCAGGAGTCAGAGCTTGCAATGAGCTGAGAACACGCCATTGCACTCCAGCCTGGGTGGTAGAGTGAGACTCCATGTCAAAAACAAAACAAAACAAAAAAACCCCAAACCAACCAACCAACAAACAAAAACAACGAACATTGTCCCTACACCTTTACATCTGTTCACCTTTTTACCCTCATCCAACTCTGGAGAGGCCATACCTTTCAGCTAGCAAATGGTGGAGGATGCAAAGTGAGAAAGAGAGAAGCCAAGATGTTATCTTTTTTCCACTGTAGCATCTTTAAAGTGGGCTCAAGCATTATTCCTCATTACAGGAAAAGTGACACAAATTGGATAAGAATTTGGAGTTTTAATATTACACCTGACAGTGGTGTGTGATCCTTAGATTAGACTGCACTTTTTATTATTTGGAAAAAGAGACCATTTCTTTGTTATTTAAGATAAACCAGAAAAAATTACAGGAACTCTTTGAAATTTGAACTAAAGGGCAGGGCACAATAAAGTCACAGAGGGATTTGTGGGAGCATTACTGAGAAAATATGGTTAGTTTCTGCTTGCTGTTATAATAACAATCACCTGAGATGCCGCTATAATAACAATCACCTGCGATGCTGTTATAATAACAATCACCTGAGATTACCCAGAGCTAGCCAGTGCGTGTTGGTTTATTTCTTCCCAGTCTTTTTTTCTTTGCCTCCATACATTTTGTAAAATCAAAAATTGGGATCATACGATATCATTTATGGTACATATTTCCCATCGATTTTCCCTAGCCCTTTATAAAGTCTTTAAAAAGTCAAACAACAATAGCAAAATTATTTACAAAATAAATTTGGGTGTACCTGGAAGACATAAGGCAATTTAATGCTATTAATTTTCTGTAAAGGTCAAGGCAACTGTGTAATTGTCCAAGGACTAACATTAAGGACTATTACAGTGCTTTGCAAATCAGTTAGTTTTACTTGCTGCATTTTGTTGACAGAAGTGAGACACTGCAGCATATGAGAGCTTTACACTCCATTTCCATCCTATGCAGAATGCAGGGGGTGTGAGTCCCTGGTCTATCCCCTTCATCACAAGTCATCAGTCTCTTTTGAAGTATCAGAAACACATGGTAATTGCAGCGAGACAATAATCTTGGCGCTATTTCATTAATTATGCCTCCTTCCCAGCTGGTGTTTTTATTTCAGGAATGTTTTGTCTTCCTTGTGTAGGCTTCATGCCCCTTGGGCAGGGACTGAATTTTCCATTTTGTCTTGTCTTGTGCTGTTGCCTAACAAACACTGAAATATAATTTAGAAAATGGATTTGGTTCACTTACAATTCATCTACAAAGATTGGCAATGCCACAGGTATTTTTCAGCCTTGTGTCTTGCAAAAATAATATATTTCAGTTTTAGTTTCTCCAGTGTCTCCTCCTGGCAGGGGCATGTGGGCAAAGGTGGTTCCTTTGGAAATGAGAACGTCAGACATTAAAGATATTCATGGCAGAAGGGATCACTTCTTTCAGCTAAGATGTGACTGAGAAATATTGGCAAACTTGCTTTTTTTTCCTATCACTATTGCACATTGACAGCCTATGATAGACTTTTTTAATTTGGTTTACACATTCTTTAAAAGTTGACTTAATTAATAACATGTACAAATCAGAAGACTCACATACAATTGAAGATAAAGTGAAAACAGCTGACAACTTAAGTCGCATATTCCTTTATGGTCATAATCAGCTGAGCAGCTATTTTGCTTTCGGATAGGATGTGCCTACTCCATAATACTACAGTCTCTGTGACTGCCTAATGTGTTACCAACTATGAGCCAGTGTGTTATTCACCATTTAACATTGTGCTTGTATTGCTTCTCTCCTCTATATTTAGCCTACTTTAGTCATCATATAGCTTGCCTTACCCTGTAAGCATTTTAATTTTGCAAACTCTGCCTTTTCCACATGGTCTTCCTGATCTGCCTGTTCAGTAGTTATAAGATTCCAATCTAAGTATCCAATCAATCATTGGAGAACCCTTCAGACAATGATATCATAAAATAGTCTATTTAGAAAGAATTTGATATGGTTACACTTTGTGACCCCATCCAAATCTTGTGTTGAATTGTAATCCCCATAATCCCTATAATCCCCAGGTGTCAAGGGAGAGACCAGGTGGAGGTAATGGAATCATGGGGGCGGTTTCCCCCATGCTGGTCTAGTGATAGTGAGTTCTCACGAGATCTGATGGTTTTATAAGGGGCTCTTGGCCCTTTGCTTAGTACTTCTCTTTCTGGCCACCTTGTGCAGAAGATGCCTTGCTTCCTCTTCACTTTAAGCCATGATTGTAAGTTTCCTGAGGCCTCCCCAGCCATGCTGAACTGTGAGTCAATTAAATCTCTTTCCTTTGTAAACTACCCAGTCTTGGGGAGTTCTTTACAGCAGTGTGAAAATAGGCTAATACAGTAAATATTATAAAAATATTTGAAAACAAAAAATATATTTAAAACTCCTTACTAACAAGATAAAAACTAACTCCAGCTTGGAGAATAACACTGTTGGCAAGTTCTGAGAAGCAAGTGGCTTACTGTGCTACCATAACTGAGCTAAGGTGTGTAGCTCTGGATTCTAGTTAGAACTGATGCAGAAAGAGGCAGCTGCTATATGTCTGGACAACACTCTAGTTGGTAACATGATGGTAAGCTTTGCTTATCTCATTGTTTATTTAAATGGTTGGAATTATGTATTTCAAATTCCAGCTGTCAAGAGATCATTTATCTTATAAGGAATTCTGAAAGCCACTCACTCGCTCTCAGGACTTACTCTGCTAATTCTGCCAGCTTAACTTTGCATTAGGAAGCATAGACATCAGAATTTTGTCAAACTAGTTTAGACTTCAGGGGTGAAGGTTCTATTTCAGTCTTTGCTAGTCTCTTCCACCCCCAGCACCTTCTAGTTGAGTAAATTGCAACCATTCTATCCAGTGGAAGTCAGATGCTAGGGAGTCATCTTTGGCAGTTTTCTGACAACCACATCCAATTAAGTCCTGTTCTAATTCTTAAACACTCCTGACACATCTGCTTCTCTCCTATTGCCACTCTCCTTCTCCACCATCCTTTCAAGAAAAGCCTTCTAACTCATCCCTCTTGCCCTACTCCAGACCTCCCCAGTACAACAGCAGTTTTCCATTACCTTCAAGATGAAGTCCGCAGTAATGAACATCTCTCCAAAACCCTCCATCTTCCACACTGCCTTCATCTCCAATGTCTTCCCAGAATCGTTATGTCTTTTTGTCCCACCTCCAGACTCCCTAAGGACGGCACGCATGCTCTTCGTCTTTCTGGAATATTCTTATCTCACACTTTATTTCATGTCTACTTTTCACCTTGAACTTCTTTCCTCAGCCAGTCCTTCTCTGTACTCTTAGTACTCTCATAGCATCCTATAATTTTCTTTTTGAAATAACTATTACATTTTAATTTATTCTCCACTGGGTAGTAAGGTTCAGATTCTATTTGTCTTATTCACAGTTATAAATCTGATGCTTAGCACAGGGTCTGGAACCTGCTTGGTGCTCAAATATATTAAACTAAACATGAAGCCGCGAGGCTCTGAATACATAAGACATATGTATGAGAGGTAAAAACCTGAGCAAATTGGTTATTTAGCATTTGCAAATTATGCAGTTTTATTGCAGAAGTTAAGTAGAAAAATCATACAGGCAGAAAAATAAAGATAATAAAAATCTCTTTAAATTCTTCAAGATAGGAACAACTGTAAATATTTTTGTATAAATTATTGCTGTGTTTATCCTCTATACATGTAGGTATAGTTTATCTAATTTTTTCACTTAACACATTATGAAACTATTCCTGTGCTGCTATTCTATGAAACACCATTTTTAATGTCCATGGAATGGATGTTTCAAAATTAATGTCTGCATTCTTGCTTATAGGATTTTTAGATTGTTCACATTTTAATTTTTACTGTCTGTCTTAAATTTTTAAAAATTAAATGTCATGTCATTACTATATACCTTTAGCTTTTGGAATGGCTTGCAAGAAGAGTTATATTACTGAAAAGTCTTAATACTGAGACACCATATAGCAGAGTGGTTAAGAGCATGGACTCTGGAGCTGCATATCCCAGGACTTGGGTCATGGCTCTGTTGCTAACCAGTCATGTGACTTTTAACATGTTATTTTCTTTTCCATTTTTTCCTTTTTCTTTATTTTCTTTTATGATAACACAGCATGAGATTTGCCTTCTTAACAATGTTTTCAGTGTAAAATGCAGAATATGTTAACTATAGGCACGAGATTGTACAGAAGATAACTAGAACTTATCTTGCATAACGGAAACTTTGTCAGTTGATTAGCAATTTCCCATTCCCCCCGCTGACCCCAGTTTCTGGTAACCACCATTTTACTCTGATTCCATGAGTGTTAACTATTTTAGATAACTCATAAAAGTGGAATCTTACAGTATTCTTTCCTGGCCCATTTTGCTTAGCATAACATCCTTCAGGTTTAACCATGTTATCAGTATGGCAAGACTTCCTCCTTTTTTTTAAGTCAAGGCTGAACAATATCCTATTTGTATTTTACACGTTTTTGTTACTTATCCATCGATAGACATTTAGATTGTTGATGTGGTATGGCTGTGTCCCCACCCAAATCTCCACTTGAATTTTATCTTCCAGAATTCCCACGTGTTGTGGGAGGGACCCAGGTGGAGGTAATTGAATCGTGGGGGCCAGTCTTTCCATGCTTTTCTTGGGATAGTGAGTAAGTCTCATGAGATCTGATGAGTTTATCAGGGGTTTCTGCTTTTGTTTCTTCCTCATTTTTCTCTTGCTGCTGCCATGTAAGAAGTGCCTTTCACCTGTTGCCATGATTCTGAGGCTTCCCCAGCCATGTGGAACTGTAAGTCCAATTAAACCTCTTTTTCTTCCCAGTCTCAGGTATGTATCAGCAGCATGAAAACGAACTAATACAGTTGTTATTGCATCTTGGCTGTTGTGAGTAGGGCTACAGTGAACTTTGAGGTGTTACCTAACTTCTGTGTGTTTTAGTTCCTCATCTGTAAAATGTAACATGATCAGAAATCAGGCTTTCCTTGATGAATTGGGCTACTTCAATAAACTTTTTCCCTGCTTTCCTTCAATCCCCCTTCCAATCCAATTTACAGTCTGCTTTTAATTGACCCTGAATGCCCAGGTTTGATATTTTCAGTCTATTGTTCAAGAATCATCAGTGCCTTTCTAAGTGGAAAAAATATCTCCGGACTCCTTCATTGAGTATTCAAGGCCTTCTATGTCTGTGCACCAACCTTCCCTCTACAATCGTATTCTCTGTTTCTTTCCTGCTCTTTATCTTGGCTCTTGTCAATGCTTTAGCTCTTCTTCTTCACCTCCACTTATTCCTAGCCTTGTAATTAAGGACTCAGCTCAAACTCCTAGGAAGCTGTTTTCAATTCTCTTCCCTTGAAGTGCCCTCTTCCTTTCTGTGAATGCTTGTGACACTTTCTCTCTACTTCTCTCTGGTGACTTAAATTGTTTTAAATGGCAGTTTGGTTATTTGTGATTTTAGGGGAGGTCGTCAGCATGTAGTGACATGCACACTGTCAGTCTCTGATCTGGCTTGGTATTTGCTACAGGACCATGCCTTCATAGGCATGCAATAAGTAAGGGCTAAATGATTGAATGATTGAATAAGGGCTAAAAGCATTTGGGGGCTAGATCCCCCTACACTTTATTCGTTTTATTTTTTTGAGGCAGAGTCTTGCTCTGTCGCCCAGGCTGGAATGCAGTGGTGCGATCTCAGCTCATTGCAACCTCTATTTCCTGGGTTCAAGTGATTCGTATGCCTCAGCCTCCTCAATAGCTGGGACTATGGGTGTGCACCACCATGTCCGGGTAATTTTTGTATTTTTAGTGGAGATGGGGTTTGCTCCATGTTGGCCAGGCTGGTCTTGAACTCTCAAACTCCTGACCTCAAGCAATCAGCCTGCCTCGGCCTCCCAAAGTGCTGAGATTACAGGTGTGAGACACCATTCCTGGCCCCCACTATACTTGTGAAGATAAATTAACTTTCCCAGCCCACAGTGCTTAAGCCATATGGTTGTGATGCAAATTAATGAATAACATGCAATTCACTTTTATCTAATTTGATTCTGCTTTATGAAATGCCATCTTTTCTTACACCCACTGTTTTCTTGCTGAAATAATCTACATCATGGATTAATTCCAGGATTTCTAGCAGGCTTTTTTCTTTCTCCACCTCCATGTAGAGCTCTTTTCTTGTAAACAGGTGCAGTTTGTTGTGTCCATTTCCATGTCTCTTTCTACTGCTCTTGCACGGTGACGTGCTGCCACCTGTTGCATTCTAGAATATGCTAGCTGTCAATGTACAGCAAAAAGATGAGGGTAGGGTCAGGGTCATGAGCGTGGTGCTTCATCTGTCTCACAGAACAGTAGTCTCATGCAGTTGAAGGATGATTGCCCGGGTTTTGATTGTCATCAACTTTAGAATGCTTGAGTCAGGGAGCAGGCAGCAAGGAAAATCGACATGTCTTTTTACCTTAATTCATGCTGCCTGTGTTTCATAAAGCGACTCAACTCAGCATGAGAGTCAGCATCTCATTCCACCTGCCTTAGAGTTAGGGCAGAGACCACGTGGATTTTGGTATTGGGCTATCCAGTAGACTTAATTGTAAATGTTAACTATCAACACTGAGTTTAAGTGGGAAGTGAGAAAATCGTGTTTCAGGTGCTGTTAGGCAGATGTCTTTGTCGGTTGGAAGCCATCAGGGACAATATTTAAAAAGTTTTCAATCAAAGAAGTTTTTATAACTGCAAGTTTGTATATCTAGCTGGTATAGCCCAATATGCCACAACAGCAGCTTGTGGCACTGTTTATAACGTCAGAGCAACAGGCTGTGAAACCCCCCGTGCAGATGGCATCCCACTTACTTCATGGCATTTGGATAAATATCCAAATAATTTCCACATGGTATAGTTTTGATTGGGATAACAATAAGCCTCATTAGTTGCATTTGGGAAGGGGAGTACTCCTTTAGACTGGCATCAGAAATCAAAAGCCAGAAGGAGATGGAGGGAAAGAGAAAGGTTTAGGCTCAGAAGGCAGAAACTTAGATCAAGTTCAGCATGTTTTCGGTGGCTGTGTTGTCAGAAGACAAGATACTGATTCAGAAACCAGGATTTTTCTGAACATAAAGAACTCCAGGTATTTGTGCTTCGTTTTATTAGGATCCCATTTTTCCGCAGAGAATGAAAAGAGAATGTACATTCGTTTTAGAATACAGGAATCTGGATTTATTTTCTCTTAATCATCACAAGCCCTGAAGCTTGCTTCCTGCTGTGCTTAGTGGAATCATAAAACATACATAAATTTCTCATGGCATAAATATTTCTCAAATATTAGCATATGGACTAACTAATGGTACTGAGTTTAAAAATTTAAAATCAAGTAATCAAGAGAAACAAGGATGTTGACATTGCTTTATAATGAGGGTTTGAAACTAGTAATTATTAACTGATTCATGATTGCAAAACAATTGGAAAATAAAAAGCACAAGGAAAAGGCTTTAGAAGAAATGCAGTGAGGTCAGATAGTGCCTTTTAAGCACATCCGTAAAGTAAGACAATGTATGAATGTGATTAGGAATTTTCCTTTTTATAAAGAAGGACTTTGGAAATTCTTTTCATTTGCCCCTTCAGTATAGATCTTCATCTTCTGTCTTTCATCACCTACCCATCAAGCCTTGACTTCACTGAAACTAATGAATAGCTGTGGGTGTCAGCTGGCACAATAACAGCAGTGCCGGTCCTCCTGAGATGTGATAGGCATCTACCCAGTGCGATGTAATGATGATCAGGAGGTCTTTTCTACCACACAGATCCAGGGCAAAAGCATCCAGCTTCTCCTGTTGCCTGTTCCTTTGGCTTCAGATTGCGATTTGCAAATCCAGTTTGGCATGACTTAGGATTCTCTGCAGTACCTCTGGTTTGCATCTGGGTTTCCCTGGACTTGCTCAGCGTTCACCCAAGTTTGGTTTTGTACCATCTTCCCCACAATCCTCTGGGGCAGTCAGTGAAAATGAAAATTCCTAGTCTCCACCCAAGACCCACCGAACCAGCACCTCTGGCAGTAGAGCCCAGGAGTCATTATCAACAACCCAGGTGATTCCTTTGGAAAGATTTTTGTAAAGCTCAAGAAAAATGATCAAGCATACATCTAAACTTAACCAGAGAAGACATAATTTTTGTTTGGAGTTTTTCATAAAAGATAGCAAATTGCAGATACAATTTAAGCTTCTTTTATACTCATCCTTCTACCCCTTCTTAGTAGTAATCACAGGAGTATGGTTTCTCTTTAGTCCATATTTCATACTGTGGGAATTTCCATGTGGGAATTCCGTTCCTGTGGTTTTTTTTTAATCATTTTTGCAAATCCCAAATCTCAAGAAAAATTTGAGAAATTGGGAAAATGGGAAGAAGTATTATAAGTTCTCCTACAGGAATTAAAACTTGATCAACACAGAGGTATTGCTGGTTGGAAAATTCACTAAGGTCAAGTAGAAGGCAGAAAACACTGACAAGCAGAGCTGCTGGTCCCTTCAGGAACCAGGATAAGAGTGTGTATGAAAGAAGTGATCACAGGCCAAATACAGTGTCTTATGCTTTTAGGAGCCCAAGGTGGGAGGATAGCTTGAGAGCAGGAGTTCGAGACCAGCCTGGGCAATAGAGCTAGACTCCATCCCCACAAAAAAAATAAAAAATAAAAATAAATAGCTGGGAATGGTGGCATGTCCTGTAATCCTTCCTTGCTACTTAGGAAGCTGATAAGGGAAAATTCCTTGAACCCAGAAGCTCAAAACTACAGTGAGCTATGATTGTTCTACTGCACTTCAGCCTGGGCAACAGAGCAAGACCCTGTCTCAAAACCAAAACAAACAAAAAACAACAAAACACCCATAGTCCCAAGCTCATAAGACAATCTTGCTTGCAACTGTGGCCATATTAAAAGTGTGTGTTCATGGTTCTATCTGCTGTAGCAGCGAGTTAGTCTTGTGAATAAAATAAATATCTAGAAATTTATATGCATAGTGTACTTTAGATAAATCTTACGAGATTTATACTTCAGATAAATCTTTAGATTAATCTTATAAATCTTGCATTCTAAGGAATAGCAAATTTTGGAAGCAAAAGTCCTTAAATTGTCAATTTTGGTATATAATTCTGTGTAATGCTGTTTACTTTGCTAGGAGATTTAAATGCAATTTGAATACTGTCCAACAATGTTTGGTGATGTTTTCTACTATATGAATCCTGGACAAATATTTATGAAATATTCTCTTTGTTAACAAAGGAAATTAGTTCACATTTAGCAATTTGTACCCTAAAGTCCAATTTGAAGGTGCCGTTTCTTCTACAAACGTGCTCTTAAAATTTAACCAGTGTCAACACAAAATGAAAGCATTTTATTTTGCATGTGGAATCTTGATCTTTTATTTGAAAATGACTTTCATTGGTATTTTTTGTGTCAATGTCCTTTTCAAAAACATTTTCTTCTATCAAACACGTGTAACAGGGCCAAGCACGGTGGCTCACACCTATAATCCCAGCACTTTGAGAGGCCAAGGTGGATGAATCACCTGAGGTCAGGAGTTTGAAACCAGCCTGGCCAACGTGGCAAAACCCCATTTTTACTAAAAATACAAAAATTAGCCAGGCATGATGGCACGTGCCTGTGATCCCAGCTACTAGGGAGGCTGAGGCAGGAGAATCGCTTGAACCTGGGAGGTGGAAGTTGCAATGAGCCAAGATTGTGCCACTGCACTCCAGCCTAGGCGATAGTGTGACTCCATCTCAAAAAAAAAAAAAGTATAGAGATCCTTTTTATGGCATTGAAATATATTTGTGTCACAAAAATGGGTTAATAGTAAACTCTGTATTTTTTTTTTTTTTTACAAGGCACTTCTGAAACATTTACTATAACCCTATTACATAAAAACAATTCAGTCTCCTCTTGTGGCTACTTATAAAGTCCAATTTGAAGGTGCTGTTTCTTCCACAAACACGCTCTTAAAATTTAACCAGTGTCAACACAAAATGAAAGCATTTTATTTTGCATGTGGAATATTTATCTTTTATTTGATATTTATCTTTTATTTTAAATAAATATTTATCTTTTATTTTAAATGTGTAAAAAAATTTAATAAAACAGAATAGATCATGATTTTAGGAATTCCTGAGAATTTCTTGTTCCAAAACTCTGAAAATTAATACATGTCCAGAATATGGAAAGACTAGATAATACTTGTGGTGCCTCTGCTACTTTTTATTTTTTATTTTTTATTTTTTGAGAGGGAGTCTTGTTCGGTCTCCCAGGATGGAGAGCAGTGGCACAATCTCAGCTCACTGCAACCTCCGCCTCTTGAGTAGCTGGAATTACAGGCACCTGCCACTGCACCCAGATCATTTTTGCATTTTTTAGTAGAGATGAGGTTTTCCCATGTTGGCCAGGCTGGTCTCGAACTCCTGACCTCAGGTGATCCACCCACTTTGGCCTCCCAATGTGCTGGGATTACAGGCATGAACCACCACGCCTGGCTACTACTTTCATTTTTAACGTAACATTTTTCAAGTGTATAGTATCAAGAACAAACACGTTAAAAGAGCTTTATGTAAGTGCTCTGTGTATTAATTCCTTTAATCTCCATAACAATTCTACGAGATAATTTACCATTATTGCCACCATTTTCTAATGAAGAACCAAAAGGATTAAATGACTTGCATATCATGGTCACTCTGCTATATATATTGATAAAAATAGCTCTAGTTCATTTATTTTAGCTACTATATAATATTTTATCATATGAATACACCGTGAGTTTTCTATTGCCCTGTGAGTAGGCATTTATTTTGAATTTTCTACTTTAAGACATAATGAACATCCTCCTATATATGTATTTATAGGATATGTAGGTACATATAACTATTATCTGTATCTCTGGCTTATGAGACACATAGGTTTTCAATTCTGCCAGTTTTTACCAAACTGTTTTACAAAGGTTAGATCAAGTTATCCTTCCATGAGCTGTGCTGGGGTATTCTTATCTTCCTGTCTTCTCAGCAACACCTGACATGGTCAGTTTTCAGACTTGATGTGATCTGATGAAATGATATTTTATTGTCTTAATTCGTTCATATCACATTATTGTCGTTTAAAAAATGAAGACATTAAAGCTTAATAATTTGTTCAAGGTCATAGACCTAGCCAAGATCCCTGGAGCACAGAAAAGGGTAGTTGGATTATTGAAATAAAATTTTTCCCTGCTGGTAATTCCCTCCAAGCTTGACTTTGCAGTTGCATCTAGCAATTTATAAAAGAAAAGTTGTCCCCAAATCTAACTTCTGGAAATTTCCAATCCCAAGTAGGCTCCCAAAAGTGTGTAAGTGGTTTTAAAAATGGGCTAGGTTAGGTAAGAGTTGGGCACTACATCTGATCATAGCAACAGAATTGTAGAGGTGGATAAACAATCTGTCTGGTACTTAATTTTCTCATCTGAAAAAGGAAGATGTTGGATGAGATAATTTTCTTTTTCAAATACAATTTTAATTTTTTTCTCAACTTATAAGACAAGTAAAAGCTGAGCAACTTTGTTTGCAAGGTGGTGAAGGCCTGTCTAGTCTTTTCTTTCCCCATGTCATCCACAACACTTCATGAAAGTTCCCCAGGGCTCCAGGAAATACATTCAAAAACCACTGAACATAATGATCTGAGGCCTATACCTAGTACTAATAGCAAAAGTGCGTGAACCTGATCAAAAACTGGACCTATGTTGTCAATACAAATGCTCCCTCAGCTTGTGATTGCTTTTATACATGATCTTGATATGCCACGAACCAAATCGCATCCTTTAAACACCAGACAGCATTTAACAAAACTGATAATCTTGCTGTTTGTCCCCATTGCAAGTTTCATACATACAATGGTAGAAGTCTTGGGGTAAATGTTCTGAATTAACTGACCCATGAGTGATAGGTTTTCATACATGAGGAGTCATACTCAATGTTTATTGGTTACTACTGGTTTACCCAAATAGTTATAGCAATAATGGCTAACTCCAAAATGTAGTCTGAGGAATTCCGGAAGCATTTTCAGTATCATGTGATTGTTTCTGGTCTTTCTGCACATGCTACTTTAAATGTCTTTTCCTCCAACTCTTTATTGAGAAGGCAAACCAAAGCATATTCAAGGAAGCCAATTAGAATATATTTCCTTTCTTTGGCCAATTTTCTTTCAGCTTATACTCTTTTCTTATGAGAATAAATCAGTTTACATTTTGCATAGAGAGATCTTTTGCATTTTTAATATTCAATTCCAAGCAAAATACTCCTCAATGCACTAGAAAGCTTATAGTAATTAGTCCCTTGGATTTGATAAACATATTCATGCATTTAAACCCAGCAATCAACGTGCCAGCACACACATTTATTAACTGGTATCTGAAGTATTATGGAGCAGGAAAAAGTATACATGGAAATTATAGGAAAAATTAACCAGGGATTTAAGATTAAGTAACATGATGAATAATTTATTGCCTTTGGATACTTTTATTATTTATTTTTGAATCCATGAAAGCATGAAAAATTAAGCCACTGAACTATTTCCCTCTGCTAAGGGAAAGAAAACAACCAAAGCCGTTAGGATCACATCAATTTAAAAGAAATTGACCTCAGCTGGAAGTGCTTGAATTTTCTAAACTAAAGCTTGAAAATTTATTCAGCAATGATGGTTAAACTCTCAGACTGGACAACTGGATATAGACGGATGCTGTATGAATCTTCCTGTATTGATTGGATAACAACAAAGGCATAGAATAATGGGAAAGGGCCAGGTGGGGTGGCTCATGCCTGTAATCCCAGCACTTTGGGAGGCCAAGGTGGATGGATCACCTGAGGTCAGGAGTTTGAGACCAGCCTGGCCAACAAAAAAAATACAAAAATTAGCCAGGCATAATGACGGGTGCCTGTAATCCCAGCTACCAGGGAGGCTGAGACAGGAGAATCACTTGAACCTGGGAGGCGGAGGTTACAGTGAGCCAAGATCGTGCCTCTGCACTCCAGCCTGGGCAATAGAGTGAGACTCTGTCTCAAAAAAATAAAATAAAAACTTTTCCCCCTAGAAATTTAGAAAATCTCTAATTGGCTATTTACAATGTCAAAGCAAAGGTGACTTTCACATAAGATAAACAAGCAAACACGCTAACAGAAAAAGTTAAAATATATTGAATAGGAAAGATTTTAAAGAAGCAAATGAAATTTTCACTTCATACAAGTATGAACGTGGAGAGGACACTAGCTAAGCTTGAAAGTCATATTTTGGAGATGAGTTTGGGATTCTAAGTATCAGCCTCTTTGCTTGAATATATTTTCCTCCTCTTTTCTCGAATAATTGAAAAAGTTGAATTATTTTTGGCCTAGGACTTTCCTACAATTTGTTAAAGATACTGTTTTATAATAGAAAAAAGATAAAGTATAAACATTTAACAATTGGGAGTAATAAAAATATTTTGTGGCTCAACTGTATGCTAGAATGTACCCATTAAAATTACCTCCAAAGAGCTAAGAATTATTTTTTAAGATTATGTTTAATGACATGGGAAATACAAATCTGTAATGTTATATGAAAAAGAAGCAGACTACAGAATGGAATAGCAACTCTGTTCTCAGTTTTATAAAAAAAATGCATATTTACATATGTGTAGGAAAAAAGGACAGGCAAGAAATAAACCACATTTTCTAATCAGTAAATATAAACATTGCAGAAATATACGAGCAGCTTTCTATGGTTATTACTTTGTTCTTTCATAAGATCCCTTCCACAAACATTTCTTTGCTTTTCCTTTTTAAAAAATTTGTCAGTGCCTCATAGCTACTAGATTCTTAGTAATTATTTACTGAATTTGCCAGGATATTGTGAATTTAAGACCCTTTAAATAAGAAAAAAATATTAATTGCTTGGTCTTGTAAGTGGGTTATTTTAATGAGAGGATTATGAATTTTGTAGTGCTTAAGACTCCAAATGCCTGGGTGTAGATCCAGTCTGAACTGTGTGGTCTGGAACACATGGCTTAACCTTTCTGTTAGGACTAAAGTTTTATGGTTGTATTGGAAACACTGAATGAGATGATCATTTTAAAAGTGGTGAATGTGATGCCTGACATATTGTAAATGCTTAATATGTTATGGCTTTATTATAAAAATTTACACAAATAATTCAGATTGTTTAAAATTAAACTGGAAGAAGCTCACAGGTCATAAGCACAATGATTTTAATGAGAAATGAAGTGACTAGATTATTGTCACAAATATTTTACAAATTTGATATATAATCATTACTCTTGTAAAAATAAGTGATTCTGTAAAGCAGTAAGTGAACATAATTCTACTTATATATATTTATATTATCTCTTTCTTGCTCATTCTCTCTCTCCATCTACCTATGCATCTGTACAGAGACATAATGTAGAGTGATGTTAAAACCAGTTACTTCTGAATGGTTCTTTGATGTGATTGATTGTCTTATTCTTTATACTTTCCTGTAATTGTTGAAAATTTTATGAATGTGTATTTTTATAAAACTACAAAGGTGTTCTAAAAATTATAGAATAAAAATGAATGTCAACTCATCTGTTATAATAATTATAAATCCAATTTAGTAGAAACAGAATTAATAGAATCATACTGTATTTATAACCTATAGGCAAAAAGTTGTGGAATTAAATATAACTTACTATTTTATGATAGAGTAGAAGTAGAATAAATTTAACAGAATTTGTAATTAGGAGAGATGACTCACACATTTCAGAAGGTTCATTTTGCATAAGAAGAGAAATATGCCTTAAATTTTGGGAGAGTTTGAGCAGATATGTCCTAGTTGCTTATGGTTTTACAGTCTATTGCAAAAAGATATTAATGCTAGAAATAATGATTTGAAAACATTTCTGTGCTATTTCTAACAGCAATATTTTAAAATGAGAAACACCTCATAGCTACCAAATAACATAGAAAATCTACGTACAACAAACCCCAATGATTGAATTCCCTTTCTATGAAGTCGGAGGTATTACCAATCCAGCCACTCCTTGTAGTGGAGGCTGGGGTCCATCACACAGAGCCCCACCCCGGGACTGCAGTGTTCTATCCTCCAGCTGCTCAGCCAGAAGGGCTTGCCTCCCATTCAAGAGAGCTGCCTCAAAAGACCTCATGCCCCTTCCTGGGAGCAATTGGCATCTCTTGGGCTCCCTTCTCACTCCCACCTCCTCAAAAAAGTTGGTTACCTCAATAATGCTACATTTATACCCCTATTTCTTGATTTAATGACTGTAAGTAACATTTATATACTAACCACTGAAAAAAAGAGGAATTTAGTGTATATAGGCTACGTTCCACTCCTTTGTGAATTTTATTTGTAGGGTTCTTTCTGGTTTTGTTTCCTTAAAACTACAAATTAAATACCTAAACTTCTGGAGTTTGAACCATTAATCATAAACAGGGTCTAGTTATATAAAACTAGGAAATTAGTATACCTATACATTCTGAAGTCTCTCACTCCTTCTGCCCAGTCATTCCATTGACTTTTTTTTCTATTAGAAAAAAATTGTGTGTATATATATATAATATATATATAAAATATATACAAACAAAAATATACAAATATATATATATATTTTTTTTGCTCTGTTGCCCAGGCTGGAGGGCAGTGGCACT
This sequence comes from Macaca thibetana thibetana, assembly GCF_024542745.1. Classification (NCBI taxonomy): domain Eukaryota; kingdom Metazoa; phylum Chordata; class Mammalia; order Primates; family Cercopithecidae; genus Macaca; species Macaca thibetana. The sequence continues at coordinate 28,056,086 of NC_065589.1, forward strand.
GTTATGGCTCACTGTAGGCTCAACCTCCCAGGCTCAAGTGATCCTCCCACCTCAGCCTCCCAAGTAGCTGGGACTACACATGTGCACCATCACGACTGGCTAATTTTTAAATTTTTTGATGGAGATGGGGTTTCACCATGTTGCCCAGCCTGGTCTTGAACTCCTGGCCTCAAGCAATCTGCCAGCCTTGGCCTCCTAAAGTGTTGGTATTATAAGTGTGAGCCACTGTGCCCAGTCTAGTAGACTGATTTTCCAGAGGTGATTTACATGTGTGTGTCATTCACATGTACATAGAATATAAATGTTTATTTTTCTATACTGATAGAGAAAATACATGTATTTGAGAGCAAAAGAGTGAAACGAGAAGACTCATTCCAGGCTTTTAAGATTTGTCCATAGGTTGATTATAAAAATTAAAACGGTAAACAGTACATAATGATACTATGATTATCTAAGTTTTCTTCATTACAGAACTAAGCCAGGATGTTTATGGTTAACTCCAAAGAGAAGGAAATATAATGCTATGTCATTAAACCTGTGCCATTTGAAGGAGAAATTATCAGTATTACGATCAGATGGATTCTTCTTTCTTTTCCTCAATAGTCGACTTCGTATTTGGATGACTTCATTATAGAGCTTGTCTCAAATTTCTGAACTATTTTCTAAATGCATTTTTTTCATGAAACCCTCAAGATTTTTCCACATTCTTTCAGCAATGTAATTGAATTATTCTTCTAGAGCCTTCTAACTTACTATAATCTGGCCTGTTTTGCTAACATAATCCTAGGATATCATCTCATTGCCCTTTTAAGTTGGTTTACTGTTTTATAAGATCTCATTTATTTTTCTTGAATTTCTTTTTCCTTTTTGCTAGAAGATAACTTTAAGTGCTATTTTCAGAAAGGGTCTTGGAGTATAAGTTTTCTGAGTCGTCTAAAAATGTAATTATTTATATTGGCTTGATAGTTTGGCTAGACATAAAATTACATGTTCATATCGTTTTTCCTCAGACATTTGAAGGCATTCATTCCCTTTTAGAATTCAGCATTAGTAATGTTAATGTTGATTTTAATCTGATTCTTCTGGTTTTCTTCCTCTGGAGTCCAAAGCTTTCCTTTCAAACTTAAAATTCAGAAATTTCACCAGATTATGGCTGTGTGAGCCTTTTGTCATTTCCTCTTCTTGACATCGGCAACTTTTACATCTGAAAATCTATGCACTTATTTTAGGGAAATTTTTTTCTTATCTTGCTCATGACTTGCCTTTAATTCTCTCTCTATCCTCCTTATGGAATGCCTCGTAGACAGATGTTGTGCCTTCTGGATATAACTTCTGTGTGCTTTAATTTTTCTCTGCTTCGTCATTTTGTCTTTTGGCCTTACATTCAGTGTGATTTATTTTTGTGTTATCTTTCAGATGTCTAACTTGGTCTTCAGTCATATTCATTCTAAGATTCAATCTCTCTAGTCAATTTTATATTTTAGTAATCAAATATATAAATTCCAGGAATCCTTTTTTGTTAGATCTCCGCTTTTTTTTTTTGCAATAGCAACCTATGCTTATTTCATGGATTTAATATCCTCTCTAGTATATTTGGGGATGATTACAGGTTAATTAGAATTTAATTCAAATTAGAGTAGAAAAGATATTTTTGACAACTTGTATGAGTTATGTTTCCTCCAGCGTTATTCTTTTTGTCCGCCTTGATCATTCTTTTCTGCATTTATTTTCATCAGATGTCTGACAAGAAGAGTAGGTTAACTTGTGTAGGCAGCTAGTGTAGGTTGCCTTTGTTGTTGAATAAATCTTTTATTCAAAAGACCTCTCACTTGAATGGAAAGATTTAAAATAGCCACAAATGTCTTGATATTCTCTCTCCCTAGAGGTACAGTCCATGTCTCTATACCTACGTTCTGGATAAGATAAGCTCTGTTATGGCTTGACTAATATAGTAAAAATGTTGTGCCAGCTTCTCGCACAACAACAGGCCTTTTAAGACCATGCCTTAAAAGGATCAGCAGCTTCCACTTCTATTTCCTGCCTCCTGGAACACTCACTCTTGGAATCTAGCCACCATGCTGAGGGGAAGCCCAAGCAGCCTTGTGGAGAGGCCTGTATAAAGGGAAACTAGGCCTCTGACAGCTCTGTCCAAGCTGTCAGCCAGAAGCCAACACTAACTGGCGGGCTATGTGGCTAAGTCATCTTAGAAGTGAATACTTCATCCCCAGTTGAAATGCCCCACCAGTGTCACGTGGAGCACACATGAGCCATTCCAGTCAGTCCTGCCTGAATGGCTAATTTATAAGGAGAATAAACATATTGCTTACTGCAATATTGTTTATTGCTGTTTTAAGTTACTAAATTCTGTGGTGGTTTGTTACATGCCAATAGATAACCAGGACAGAGATTGACTACAGAATCTGAGTTGGCAAGTTCTGTTCAAAAGTTCTCCTTTCGAGGTGTACGGCAGAGCAAAGCAAAGCAAAGCAAAATGAAAAGCATAGGAAACATTATGCTAAGTAAATTAAGCCAGATAAATTAAGCCAGATAAAGTGTGCATACTACATAATTCCACTTACACACATTTGTAGACAAGGCAAAGCCCATCTATAGTGATAGAAATCAGATCAATAGTTGCCTGGGTAGGAAGTATAGGGATCGACTGGGAAAAATGATGGAAATGTTCTGGATCTTGGTTAAGATGGTGGTTACATAAGTATATATATTTGTCAAAACTCATCAAACTGGCCAGACTTGGTGGCTCACGCTTGTGATCCCAATGTGCTGGGAGGCTGAGGCAGGTGGATCACATGAACTGAGCAGTTTGAGACCAACCTGGGCAACATGGCAAAACCTCATCTCTGCAAAAAATACAAAAATTCCAGGCATAGCAGTGTGTGCCTGTGGCTCCAGTTACCTGGGAGGCTGAAGTGGGAAAATCACCTGAGAATGGGGAGATCAAGGCTGCAGTGAACAATTACTGTGCCACTGTACTCCAGCCTGGCTGATGGAGCAAGACTCTGCCTTAAAGAAAAACAAACAAAATACTCATCCAACTATTCTCTTAAAACACGTGCATGTTCATTGGGTGTAAATCAATAAAGATCATATCCAAATTCCTTTCTCTGGGATTCCAGGCTCTTCATGATCTGGAAAATGTGTCCTCCAGAGCAATCCTTAATTCATCCCAAGTTCCTGCTCACCAGTTCCATGCTCACCATTCCTAAACATGAGTGTTCTTCCTAGTGTCCATGACTTAGCTCTTCCTATGTTCTCCTTGTGAAAAACTTTCCCACCATCATGTAATTATCCAAATCCTATCTGTCTTTGAAGGCTAACATCTAATATAAAATGTTTCTGGATTTTACAGTTTGAATTGTTGTTCTCTTTTTGAGCCACCACAAGTTGTATGAACCATTCTCATAGAATATATGTTAGTGTGATTTATATTATACAGATGCTCCCCAGCATACGATGGGGTTACCTCCCATTGTAAGTTGAAAATACATTTAATATACCTAACCTGCCAAACATCATAGCTTAGCCTAGCCTACCTTAAACATGCTCAGAACACTTCTATTAGCCTAGAGTTGGGCAAAATCATCTAATACAATACGTTTTAAAAAAATCATTGGATATCTCATGTAGTTGAATACCGTACTGAAAGTGAAAAACAGAATGGCTGTATGAATACTTGAAGCACAGATTCTATTGGATACATATTGCTTTTGCATCATGAAGCTGAAAAACTATTTCAAGCCGTCATCTGTTATGAGATTATGGGCATAAGTCAGCATAACTACGAGGATGGGGGAAATAAGGGAAACAATTTTTAATAGAGGGAGAGAGAAGGGAGATTCGTGTGTAACTATGGAACCAAGCATGTATCACAATTGGAGGATGAGTCTGGACTCTTTCTGATCTGTAAAGAAAAGGAAGGATCTGCAGAAAAATGCTAACAGTCTGATGTCTGAATTTCAAAGTCAGGAAACAGGATCAGAACCAACGGGAGATAGAGATGCTGTGAGAACACCCCGGGGAGAAGAGTTGCTCGTTAAGGAAGTACGCCTAACTCACTATTAATATTAATGTTCTGGTTACACAGAAATAGGATCACATTCCTGCACCTTAGAATTCCCCCAGGGTGTATTTTAGCTTGCCTTTCCTTTTCCAGAGAGGCACATGTTATCAATTTAATATGTAAACTACTCTGTCGGGGTTCAGGACCCCCTCCTGGAAGGGGTGAAAAAGGGAATATTTGCCAATTTGCCTTTTGGAAAAGAGAAACTTAGAAGACAGTATTTTTCATTTTCTTCAAAATGACACAACAAGAAACATAAACACTAACAACATCAAAAGGAAACCATAAACCACACTCATATATATAATCTAGTACACACTGGCAACATGAGACGCATGCGTTCTGAAAACTCACAACTGGCAAATTAACAATGTATTCCCTAAATAAATCCTTCCTTTTCCTGTTCTCTGGAGTTCTTATGGGATTTACACAAAAAAGTTTACCTCTTTTGTTTTTCAAAACCTACAAATGGGAATTTTTGAGGCCAACATTGCTCAGTTTTCAGATTTTAAACCCACTTTGAAATATTTGTTTCAAATCTCAGCAGCACAGTTCATTGTGTGGTTCTCAGGATGCATGGGTTTATTCGTGAACGTCCTCATGAGACTCATGCTTTTAGAAGCAGAGGTGCTTCCTAGTAATTATTGAGAAAATGAAGGAAATGCTGTTTTTCCTTGATGATACTCTGGATACTCTTCCTTGTCAATGGTTTCCAGGGCACACAATCACTTACAGCTACCCCTACATAAAACAAGACTCCAGGACCCATATACAAACAGGTCAACTGAAAGGAGCAGCACTGAGGATAACTTAACAGCAAAGGATAATCTGAGCATTCTCTCAATGCTTAGAGATCAATTGCCTTTCCACATCAAATGAAATGGTCATATTTCTAAGTGTCTTCTCAACACCTTCATTGTACCCTTTATTTCCACCATGACTTCACATGTCCTATTGTGTTTCATGGGTGCCTTATTTGTTTTGTATGAGCTATATAGCATTAGGCTGTTGGAGCAAAATATCATTAGGTCTGGAAAAGGACTGGATCACTAATGCTTCGTCATCAAGGATCACTGAACACAAATTTTTTGCAAACTTTTATGTGTTTATTAAGTGATAAATATCAAATAAAGCATATTGGTGTGTGCACATGCAAAGAAGTAGCATTCGAAATCTGTTAGTGAAGTGACATTCCACTGAAAAGCAAAATAGGAGTGCAGAAACATTTGTCAGTTTCACTACAGGGCATCCATGATTATTGGTCTTGTCTATTTTTGACTTTGTGGTGTTGGTACAAAAGATAATCTTGGCCTGAGTTTGCTTCTTGGAATATTTGCCCACGGGTTTAAGTGGCCTAGCAGTCCACTTAATGCTTTGCAGAAGAGGAGGGAGCAGGGTGGGGTGTAAGGAAGAGGTGCAGGTGTGTATGGATGTTTCTACATGTAATTTTAGAGGTGGAAGTTATTTCTACATCATATAGAGAATATATATACATATATATATATTCCTTCATGTCGTGGTTAATAGGACTTGCAGTTGCTTGGGTTGATTCTCAGCTCTTTGGCTTTAAGAACACAGAATTCCTAATTTTCCTGAGTTCACACATGGAATAAAGTGGTAAAGCTGAAGTTTGCACCCAGGCTATCAGTTTCCAAGTCCATGCTTTTTACACTACACTCTACTGCCTTCATCTCATGTAAGCACTTAGTAAATGTATCATCTAGTTGAGAAAGTTAGCTATCATTGTTATTATTCAAAAAATATTTGTAGAGAATCATTATATGCCAGTCAAGCTGACAGTACCCCTATGGAAATGATGGTAGATTGGCAGAGAATGACACTTAAAAAGCATACAAATTAGTATCTAATTATAACTATGGTTAAAGGCTGTAAAGGGAGGATACCTGGAACTGTAACAGAAAATAACATGGGATTCTGACCTAAACTAAGGGGAAGGGAAAGGCTTCCCCAGAGAAGTGGTATTTGAACTGAGATTGAAGAATGAGTAGGAGTTAAGTCAATAATGCAAGTGGGTAAGAAAGAAGTGGTGGTTGGGGGAGGGTGTTCCAATCAGAAGGAAAAACAGAAGCAGAAGAATTCATTTGGGGAAACGGAAGATGGTAGGTGTATCTGGGGTGTCATGGCTGCAGGACATTGGAAGCACAAAATGGGATGGGAGAGGTTGACAAGCAACAGATATTGCAGAACAAAATGTATACAATGTAAGAGTTTGGATTTTTTCTAAGTATAATGGGAAGTCATCAAAGGCTTCTAAACTAAGGTGTAACAGGCTTGTGCTGTTTTTAAAAACATCATTCTGTCATTGCAATATTTACTCATCCCCTCTTTAACCTCTACAAAGTCCCCAGAAAGGGTGATTACTGTGAATGAATATGTGGGAGACTCAATCTACTCCATCCCTTTCTACAAATAACTTTTTAATAAACAGCACCAATTAATGCTGCAATGTTACTTCTCAAAGCCCAGAAACATACTAGGTGCAAATTGTCTCCTATCTTCCACTGAACTGTAAGCATGTGAGTTATAACTCGCTTACTCTGTTAGGAATTATTGTTATATTACAACACTGTCACAGTACTACTGCTTGTCTTAGATGTTTTCTTCCTCTTGCAAAGCATAATTTGTAGGTGTTATTTAATGTTCTGCCTTTGACCGATTTCCCTAATTTTTACGCCCATTACACTTTGCTGTCTTACTCTTTTCCGTTGACTCAACTATAACTTTTATTTTACCCAACATAGATTTCTTAAATAACTGCTCTTAGTAGGTACCAGATGATGCACTGAGTATTTAATGAAGAAAATGAACACTGTTCCTATTTGTGTAGAGCCTGCAGGTTAGATTTGGAGATGGCTTCCAAATGCCTAGATCCGTTCAGCCATTGGTCTGCTGAGCATATTGGAGGATCAACACGTGGAAATTACATAGCATGCTCCCAGCAAGCTTATGATTCCAGATTTCAAACGTCAGAGCTTCTTAGGTGACAGTCTATCCACTTTGTACTCTCCTGCCTATTTCCCTGCTCAGAGATTCTCCCACTTGAGCCATTTGGTGGAAGCTTCCCTTATCTTGTCCTCACATTCATTCTCGATTTCCAGAGCTACTGTCCTAGTTACATTTGTACTTAAATTATTGTTTTAATATCCTAACTGGGCTCATGGATCTGTGGTCACACTCTTTAGCACTAGCTGCATTCTTGATGGCAGATGCATCTTCTTAAAAGCACATCCTGATCACATCCTCATCGAAATTTCTCATGGTGCCCACATTGCTGGGGAAAGAAATCCCAACTCTTCAGCTTCACACTCCAGCTCTAAACTTTTGAGTTCAGTTTTTGCCCCTCAGGCATCCCTCAGTTCAGTTAAACTGTATTACTACTTTTCTCCAAACACACTTCATGATTTCTTACTTTTGTGTTTTTTGCTAATGAGGTTCTCACCATCTGGAATTTCTTCCTGAAATATGTCATCTGTCAAATTCCATCCTTCAAGACCCATTCAAAATGCTACCTACCTCATTAAGCTGTGCTTGAGTTCCCCAACAAGATAGGATCTCTCTCACTCTTACTTTTTTTTGTAAGGGGACAAATACTGATAAAAAGAGTTCATAAACAGATGTTCGTTTCAGCAGCTATTTAACTATCAGGTTGAAAGAAAATACTGCGTTAGGTACGCTTTTTTGTTTCTCGTGCATGTACATATCACCTATCTTATAATCCTGTAAGCTGAAAGCTTAGCCTTTAATTGATGTTACCAAAAATTGTGCAATATTTTCTAAGTCTAGGCACTGAGTCCTTGAATGCACAAAAATGGAAGACTCTTGAGTCCATGAATCTGGTGTTCATGAAGAGAGATTATCTCTGTGGGCCTGGCAGGATATTTAAAATGTTCAATGCAGACATGTGTTCTCTAACTAGTGTAATTATCATTTTTATATATGAAATAATGTGTATCTGGGTGCTGATGGAGCTGGAGGTATAAAAGATGGCAAGCCCAGAGTACAAGCTCCTGTCAGTAGTGGTTAGTTCACTATGGGCCTCAGCTGCACCCGTAAGCGGTAACAAGGAAGGCAATGCTATTAGTTCGTATCAGTCTTTGTATCTTTGTCTCTTGCATTTACTTTTTTCTGCTTATTTGCTGCTTTAGAAGTAAATCAAAATAAAAACCTATTCTGAATTTTGTTCAGATGATCATTCTCACTCAGGATATATCTGACCAGGGACTTCCGTACTCTATTTTTGAGCAGCCAAGTCTCACAAAGTTAGCAAGCTGCCTTTAGAACTCAGCACCACAGGAAGCATCTTTGCCTTACTTCAGGAGCTACAAAGTCACACTGAGCCCTGCTGGGCCTTTCCAGCTTCAGAAGCAGAAAAATCACCCTTTTTAGATCAATGGAGAAAAGGGAATCTGGTCCTGTGACTTCAGTTCACCTTGCACATTTCTCCATATGTAGATAACCCAAAGGTCACTCTTTCAGGGGGACAATAATTCTCTTCACTTAGTTTCCATCAGGAGGAATTTTTCCTTAACTCTCCGGGATTCCATGCACCATCTCTTTATTCTCTCCACAGAAGTAAAATGAGTTATGTAGGTGGTGGGTTGATTGGGGAAGTTAATTTATTAAAAGTCTGTGCAAGGTGGATTTAGCATTACGGAATAAAACATTAGGCCCCTCATTTTCACAGAGCATTTCCAAGGCCCTGGCTAGAGACTCTTCGATTCAAAGAGTGTTTAAGATTAGTAGCTACAATGAAATATTTAAAATGCCTTAAAATCCTACAGCTCGTATATGAATAAAACCTAATAAAAGTTTCCCCAATTTCAACAATAACCCTGTAGACACTTTTTGTAACTTGTCAATAATAATAAAAAAAAATCACTATGCTAAAGATTTAATTACAAATTCTCTTTCTACAGAAAATATTATAAAATTGTTACATGGAAAGGCAATCAAATGGTATTCTGTAGGGAAAAAAAATTAAGGGGAAGGAGTATTGGAAAGGTGATTTCTAGTCAATTAGTTAAAGTATTATGTTTTGTGGTTTGTGATATTTGCTAGCACTAAATGTTTAAAATTTGGTGTGATTTCTCTCACTCTAAATGGGTATTTACTTTTGAATCTAATCTTGTGGTTTTTTAAAGTCTCCAAATATTATTAGCTTCAATAGACAAAATTAAATAGACTCAGTCAAATTGGTATACAAATATCAAAATGCTTAATCTCAATTTCTGTAATAGTGATTCTGATTTTCATCTCAATCACAGGTGGAAGACAAAGAGCTTGCAGACTAACACTGGGCCCTGGACCACACTTTGTGTAGCAATGTGGTAGAAGGAATGTTTGAAAAAATGACTTCAAGACTCTAGCTCTTAACCCACAATTCTAAACCCAAACTACCAATCAAGTGTGACAAGAGCAGGATAATGGAATGTTGAAACTTACATAAACAATTTATCTTCTTGAATACTTTCTTAGGAAGCTACTATGAGGCACTTAAGCATGATAAAGGAATAAATCAAAAAAGTACAAGACCAGGCTGGGCGCAGTGGTCCACACCTGTAATCCCAGCACTTGGGGAGGCTGAGGTGAGTGGATCACCTGAGGTCAGGAGTTCAAGACCAGCCTGGCCAACATAGTGAAACTCCATCTCTACTAAAAATACAAAAAGTTAGCTGGGCATGGTGGTACATGCCTGTAGTCCTAGCTACTCAGGAGACTGAGGCATGAGAATTGCTTGAACCTGGGAGGCAGAGGTTGTGGTGAGCCGAGATGGTGCCACTGTGCTCCAGCCTGGGTGACAGAGTGAGACTATGTCTCAAAAAAAAAAAAAAAAAAAAGGATGAGACAAGAAATGGGCATAGTGGCTCACGCCTATAATTCCAAGAGCCGAGCCAGGAGGACTGCTAGAGGACAGGAGTTCGAGACTAGCCTGGGCAAGATAGTAAGATTCTGTCTCTACAAAAATAAAATAACTAGCTGGCTGTGGTGTAGTCCCAGCTACTCAGGACGTTGAAACTTTATTCTTTTTTTTTTTTTTTTTTTAAATATATCTTAAAAGTATATAGGCTTTCAAGCTCCTCAAAGCTTGGATTCACTCCTGGCCTCTTGGCCTCTCCACTGTAGACCAGCGTGTCTGCTCTGCCGATCCAAACTTTCCCTGCATGGGCTATTCCAAACACCAGATCAGTGGGGCTCAAACTTTAGCTTGTATCCGAATCACCTGGAGGGTCTGCTCCAATGCCCACCTCTCCCAGAGTTGCAGATTCAGTAGGTCTGGGTAGAAACTGATTTGCATTTCTAACATGATCCCAGGTGATACTGAAGCCAGTACTCCCAGGGCCATGCTTGGAGAGCCAGTCTCTAAATCGAAAGTCCTCAACTCTGGCTGAATAGTAGTAAATAAATGCCTAAGGAGCTTTAAAAGCAACTGATGCTGGGGGCATATCCTTAGTCAGTCTTCTGATTTAATTGATCCAGGCAGGGAATATCTTACAAGTTTTCCAGAAGGTTCTAATGTGTATCGAAGGTTGAGAACCAGTAGTTTAGACTGGGATGGAGTCAGCTCGCTTAGGTAGCAGATCTAAGCTATGCCTTTCAATATTACATTATCAGTAAACAGGGGGACATTTTATATGTTGTGATGTATTCAAATAGTGATAACACATGAAATCTGTGAATGAAATCAATTAAGGGCCTTTGTGAAACAATTGTACATATTACACTAGCTATAGCTCTTGATATTTTAAAAATATATCAATATATATTTAGAAAAGATTTTGTTCTGAAATTACTTTCGGGTCATGACGCAATTGATTAAATGGAAGACATGATACGGGATCTGAGTGAGTTCACAATCTTCATTTCTGACTAGAAGTTGGATCTTACAGAGTAACTGGTTTGGTGTGTGCCCTCACGTGCATAATTTACCAAGCCCTGGAAATCTGCAATAGTTTATTAACACTTTCTAAAATTTTACTTTAAGTTCTGGGATACATGTGCAGAACATGCAGGTTTGTTAGGTAGGTATATATGTGCCATGGTGGTTTCCTGCACCTGACTTGTCCTCTATGTTCCCTCCCCTCACCCTCCAACCTGCCAACAGGCCCTGGTGTGTGTTGTTCCCCTCTCTGTGTCCGTGTGTTCTCTCTGTTCAAATCCCACTTATGCATGAGAACATGAGGTGGTTTTCTGTTCCTATGTTAGCTTGCTGAAGATTCTTAGAATAATACTTAAATTTTTATTTTATCTTCTGAATTTTATGCCATTTCTCTATTTGGCTTAGCAGCTGTAAGAAAACGTATTCCAACACTTACATATTTATTTATTTTTGAGATGGAGTCTTGCTCTGTTGCCCAGGCTGGAGTGCAGTGGTGCAATCTCACTGCAGCCTCTACCTCCTGGGTTCAAGTGATTCTCCTGCCTCAACCTCCCAAGTACCTGGGATTACAGGCATGTGCCACCATGCCTGTAATTTTTAGTAGAGATGGGGTTTAGTAATAATTTTTGTATTTTTAGTAGAGATGGGGTTTCACCATGTTGGTCAGGCTGGTCTCGAACACCTGACCTCCAGTGATCCACTGGCCTCAGCCTCCCAAAGTGTTGGGGTTACAGGTGTGAGCCACTGGGCCCGGCCTATAACACTTCTTAAAATACTCAACTTATTTTTTTCTCACTAGGAACTACCTGTTAGGCTCATTTGCTGAAAACCAAGAGTACTGTGGCATCTCTAGATTTCTGTTTAGCAGGGCCCTGCACCGGAGCTCTGCACCAGCTGGTCATCCTGTAGTGATCAGTGGCTTGAGAATGAAAGTAATTTCTTCGAGTATCTGGGTGCCTCATAGAGATGGGAAGTCTTTAACTACATATTCTATCTCTATACTTATTATTCGATTTGGAAAACATGTCACATAGGGCCAAAGAGATCCAGTTATGCTGCAGATTCTGGTTAAATGAATACCTGATGAAGCGATAAACCTGTTTTAAAATGAATTTGCTGCTCCCATCAATTCCTTCCTACTCTGTTGCAAGCCTGAAAATGTATCAAATAATGAAACTGGATAATCTGCCCCTGCTAAATGCTACAAGTAATGTCCCCGGCTGCACATATGGTGAGCCCCTTATTTATTTAATTTCCAATTTAAAAAAATCCCAGAACTCTCTGTAGAGAAATGTCTTTTCCATCTTTCAGGTTAGTGTATTAAAAAAAAAAAAAAAACTGGCTGCATATGGAACTTAAATTGTATCAGGTTATTTAGACAAACATAGAATTAATTTACATGAAGTACAGTGTGACACTGCCATTAATTGTGATACAGTAGAGGATTACAGAGGGAGCAAAAAAAAAACAATGCCTGATTTCTGTGGTTGACTCTACCGCTGGACAGATAATCCAAGAAGCACAAGTTTCAGACTGGGGAGTTCTGGAATTTGGCAGTTAACAGGTCACACCTGGTGAGGTTATCGTTCCCCAGGCTTTTGAACTCCATGTGAACAATCCCTGGGGTGAGGAAACATGTTCTGGTCCCAAAGTCCTTATCGAATTCACCCCTCCCAGAAGTACAGCTTTTATCCGAGTGCCTCATTTTGCCCTGGTGAGAGATTAGCATGCCTCATAAGAGCATTGAAACTAATTGCTACAACAAATTAATTAATTACATGCACAAAAGGAGTTATTCCCTTGCATGGAGAGGCTAGAAAAGACAGCATATATCACTCTTAATAATTTAATTATAATGAAATAATAAAGGCATCTTGTTTCTGGAGGTCTTCAAAAATTGAAGGCTTAGGTGTGATTTTATTGGTGACTGGGGATGAGTTAAACAACCTTTTGGTGTCACTCTTCATTTGTTGTTTTCTGATACCTGCAGCTAAGCTTTCAAATCATAACTGAGTTATAATTATGCAACCATATGAAAATGCAGTGTTAACCCACCAGCAGTAGAAAATGGATATTCACTTTATATTTTTTCCAGCTATAATGATGAGTTTATATTGAGCCCTGCTTTCAGACCCCACCCCCTTGGTGACCAATAGTATTTTTTTCTGAGATGACACCTTAAGCCTTCAATAATGGATGTCTATTGCCTTGCCTTCCACCTCCCTTCTGATAACAGCACCTCAGTGTTTCTGTGGAATATCAGCCTTTGACCATTTCAATCCACATGGTCGTAGGGGTTAAGGGGATGTTGATCCCCCTCTTAAGCTCTGGGCAGGTACATGGACCAAGCATGGTAGATGAGGGTGCAGCATCTACAGGGACACACTGACTGGTTTAGGAATGGGCATGGAATCATGAGACCTGGAATTCTTGCTGGGAATTTTAGAAGAGAGAAGTTTTGTATTTTTCTTGTGTCATTGCTAAACTAGCAGAATATAATTTGAGAGGCTCTGTTAGACCTCTGTGCCACTATCTGAAGAGCCTGTTGGAAGAAAGTAGACCTGAGAAAAAGAAGAGGGCAGATGCCTCTGGATCCGGCTGTGCCTGAAGTAGACTCCTGGACTTGGACTTCAGACATTCGGAAACTAAAAATCCTTTCTGTTGGATTGAACTGGGTTTCTGTTATGTGAATACAACAGTCCTCTCACACACAGTGCTCTGGCCATCATTCCTATGAAATTTAAAAGGAGAAAATTGTAAACAGAGTTCCCCAAAAGTATATCTGTATCAAAGAGTCCAATGCAGTGTTCTCTGCAGTAAAATTCACATGAATTCTAAGGCCCAAGGGTTCCTGAGGCAGGAGGGAGCTGAGAGTTTCTCACTTTAAAGAAGAAAAACTTGGAAATTTGAAATGTGTTTCTGAGAAACTGGGAATGTTAGCATTCTGTTCTGTACCTGAATGTTTTCATTTACAACCAACATGTGAGTTAAAAAATGAGAGACAAACATTTCTTTCTTGCAAAGTTTATAAATTGATTATTCTGTAGGATGCTCAATATTTTACAGAGGAGAGATATGGAATAGTTGACAAGTGGAAATAAAATATTTGTAAGTAAATTAGTGCTTCCTTATTCACAGGTGGTACATTCCAAGACCCCTAGTGGGTGCCTGAAACTGAAGATGGTGTTGAGCTCTATATGGACTGTTTTTTTTTTTTCTGTACATATATACTTAAAAAGTTTAATTTCTAAATTAGGCCCAGTAAAAGATTAACATCAATAACTAATAATCAACTAGAACAATACAATGACAGTCAATCTGATGACCAAGATGGCTACTGAGTGACGAAAGAGTGGGTAGCATACACAGCAGGGAGATGTTGGACAAAGGATGACTCACATTCCAGATGGGACAGAACAGGCTCATGGAAGGTTGCATCAAGCTACTCATAGTGGCATGCAATTTAAAATTTGTGAATCGTTTATATCTGGAATTTCCCATTTAACATTTTTGAACTGCGTTGACCATGGGTAACTAAAATTGTGAAAAGTGAAACTTCAGATAAGGAGACACTAGTGTCATGATTATTCATTGGAAACCTATTTGGAACTATTTTAATATGAAAGTTGATTTAATTAGGTGGAAAACAAGTGTTCACATGAGAAGATTATTGTAACCCCAGGCTGCGATATCTTCATATCTTTTGAGTTCACCTTTCCTTTTCTTTGGTTTTGTGTTGACTGAGTCTGTTAAGATTTTTATTTTTTAAGTGTTAATCACCTGGTCATGGAAGTCTGGAATAACATAAGGGCTGTTTGAACTGGGATAAGGGTAGCCTTCCATTGCCTCTTTCCTGCTCTTAGATGACAATTTCTGGGACTCAAAATAGAAGTCATGTCTTTTGAATAGCCAATACCCTGTTTTTTATTGGCTTCAGTTGTTCCCTGGGTCAGCAGGTATCAGCTAAGAGCAGTCTGTGTAGGAATGAGTGAGGCTAATTAGCTCTGATGGGAATCAAATGTAGGATCTTGGCCTTACTAGCATTATCCTCTATCCACCTGAGCAAACTGGATGTACGGCAACAAATGAGAAGCTGGCAGGTCCAGCCTTTATTTTGGCCACAGGCTTCACCAACACAGGTGTCATATTATATCTGAAAAGGAAGGAGTTGAAGTCAGTAACCTAATTCTGCCATTTCTCAGACCTGCCCACGAACTTTTGACCAGTTAGATAATACCAGTAAGTTAAAGTCACTTTTAGTTGAGGATGAGTTTAATCTTTAAAGGCAATATATTTTTTTTAATGTATTTTAAGTATCGACTATAACACTTTAGGTGTTGTAGATTGAATTGTGTTCCCCCAAAATTCTATGTTGGAATTCCAACTCCTAGCACCTCAAAATGGGACCATATTTTGAGATTGGGCCTTTATAGTTAAAACAGGGTAATTCAAGTAGGCCCTAATCCGACACGACTACCGTACTTAGAAGTTCACACACAGCTACTCACAGTGGGAAGGTGATGTGAAGAGACAAGACAGCCAGGGGCAAGCCAAGGGGAGAGGTCTGGACCAGACTTCTCCCATATGGCCCCCAGAATGAACCAGCCCTTCAGGAAGGAACCTCAATTTTGGAGCTAGCCTCCAGAACTGCGAGGTAAAACATTTCTGTTGTTTAAGCCACTGTGTGGTGCATTCTTATGGCAGTCCTAGCAAACTAATACAGAAAGCCAGTGTCTTAGGCCTTGTGCCTCAGGATATCTCATTCACCCTTTTTCTGCAAGGTGGTTATTACCTTCTTATCTAAAACTCGGGAGGCTTGCCTGTGGACTCACAGCTGCCTGCTGCAAGAGATGGGATTTAACCTGTGTTTGACTCCAAGTTTAGTGGTTTTTACTTTTCCAAAAACAAATCCAGGAAGCTAAGGGAAATACACTATTTTCCTTAAAAAGGAAAAATATGAACATTTTCAGTGTTACACACAAAAAACATAAACACCCATGTGCCTGCCACCTAAATTTGATAAGTGTTAACATATATTTCCTTTAGATCTTTTTCTCAAATAAATAAATGCTTACAGATATTTCTCTTCTCCTTCTGTCTGTAGATCATTCTGTTTTCTCCTCCATAAAGGCAAACACAGACACTAATTTGGTTTATATTCAGTTCCTATTTTAATATTTTCAGATATACATTTATCCATAAATAATGTGTTATTCCATGTGTTCTTATACAACAAAATAAATGGTATACGATACACATAATTCTATAACTTTTCACCTAGCATGGTTTTGAGCCTTATCCATGTGGACATAGATAGACAGATCTAGCTGGCCTACTTTAACTGCTCTGTCGTATCCTGTGACATTTATTCTCTAGTAAAAATAACTCTGCACAAAGTAATGTTGCAGTGGCAATTATTGAGCTTGTCCTTTGTGCGTATGTGTGCGAGTTTTCCTTAGGTTATTATATGTAGAAACCAAACTGATGGGTTATGAGTAGGCATTTCTCCATTTTCAGTAAATATTACCAAATTGATCTGGAAGTGAGTAATGCCAAATCACACTTTCACTTACAGTGTATGAGAATGAACATTTTTCCACATTTTTGGTATTGTACACTTTAAGCTTTTGATTATCTGATGTAATTTTAAAACATTTTGTATATTTTATATCTACACAAACACAGACATATATATACATGTGTACACATAAATATATAACCATAAAGCATATAACATTGCTTCCAGGTTTTAAATTTATATACTAAAGGTATATACATTACACATTATACCATGACTTGCTTTTTTCACTCAATGTATTCATGAGATTTATTTAAATTAACATGTATTGTTCCAGTTCATTCATTTTCACTGCTATATAATCTATAAACATATTTCAACTTATGTATTCATTCTCCTCTTGATGGATACTTAGGATGTTTCTGACTTTCTAGCACATCAGTCAACATTGCTGTGAACATGCTTATGTATGTCTCCTTTTGCCTACACGTGAAGGTTCTCGATATGCCCAGCAGGGAAATTGCCGTCATAGGATAAATATGCCTTCAGTTTTACAGATAATGCCAAATTGTTTTGAGCAGTTCTATTTTATAATCCTACCAGCAGAGGAAGAAATTTGTCCTTTATATTCTTGTCAACACTGGCTGTTGCTAATGTTTTCAGCTCGTGTGTAACTCATAGGTATGAATCAATATCTCATTCTGAGTTAGTGTATGCTGCCGAACTGGTAAATAGGCAAAGCAACCCTGACTTGCAGCATTTGTCCATTTCCATTGCATAAATCCTCCCACGTGACCAGTTTCAAGTTACCAACACGACAGCATTAATGTGGCAATGCTGACTTGGGAAGAGGTGGGAATGATCAACTTTCCCATGATGGTTCAACTTTGCTTACTTTGGGATGACAAATTTATGGTTAAATTTACATTTAATTAAATTTACCTTTCCTTGATTACTATTTACATTGAGCATCTTTACATATATTTTTTTCCACTATTTATATTTCTTCTACGAAATTCATTTCTCATTGATCTAAAATGTTTCCACTCTCGTAAATTAAATGTGTAAGTGGTTTACAGGTGTTTCAATCTGTTTCACTGGCATATTTACTTACTTATTCATCAATTTCACACTATTTCAAGTTACAGTGATAAAAATATCTCCCCGTTCGCCTTTTCCTTTCTTGTTCTTCACCAGAATCATTTGGTACTCTTGACAGAATGGCATAGTGGCGTCAAGGGCAAGGACACTGGAGGCAAACTAGGGAAGAATCTTCATTTTTTTATTACTATTTTTCTGACCCTGGGTAAGTTTTTACTGTCTCTGTGCCTCCATTTTCTCAGGTATAAAATGGAAATGATAGTGGAACCTATTTTATAGTTAAGGTTATTGTGGACATTAAAGAGTTGTTATTTTTAAAGTTCTTGGAATGGTGCCTGATGAACAGAAAATACTACTAAGTATTTGCTATTATTCCATAAATACCTTTAGAATCAACCCATCAAGTTTCCTAAAACAAGATACCAGGATTTTCATTGGAATTATATATATATATATATGTTTTTTTTTTTGAGACGGAGTCTTGCTCTGTCTCCCAGGCTGTAGTGCAGTGGCGAGATCTCCGCTCACTGCAAGCTCCACTGCCTCCCGGGTTCACGCCATTCTCCTGCCTCAGCCTCCCTAGAAGCTGGGACTACAGGGGCTTGCCACCACGCCTGGCTAATTTTTTTTGTATTTTTAGTGGAGACGGGGTTTCACCGTGTTCGCCAGGATGGTCTGGATTTCCTGACCTCGTGATCCGCCCGCCTCGGCCTCCCAAAGTGCTGGGATTACAGGCGTGAGCCACCGCGCCTGGCCAGAATTTTATACGTTAGCTTCGGGGACAGTCAACATCTTAATAATAGTGAGTTTTCCCTTGCACGCAAATAGTATAGTTCTACATGTATTTAAGTCCTCTTTACTTTTTTAATAGTAAAGCTTTAAAAATTTTTTCAAAAGCTTGTGTAGATCTCTTGTTTTATCTCATACGAGGTACCTTTTGTTCATCATTGTTGTGCCTTAAAATTTCAGACATTCTCTTCTATATGAGTTTTAGGGTCAGTTTACATTTCAAAGAATTTGGAGGGAATTTTGATAAAAACTTCATTGAATTTGTAAACTAGTTTTGGGGATACTTTTCTAATATTCCCTTTATGAACATGGTATTTTTTACTTAGAATTTTTGAAGTTCTTGATTACTGTCATGCAAAACATTAGTGTTATGCTTAAGTACCTTATATTTTCTGTTGTCATTATAAATGAGATTTTTATTGCCATTTTCTGTTTATGATCTTGGAGAGAAATGCTATTACTTTTTACATGTTCATTCAGTTGCTGAACTCTGTTTTTATTATTTGATATTTTCTTGATTTATCTATGTAGATAGTAACATCTGCAAATAACGACAATTGTGTCTCTTTTTGTATAACTCACATGTTATTTCTTTTATCATTTTTTTGATGACTAGGGACTCCAAGAAAATGTTGAACTATAGGAGTGGTAGAAGGTAATTGTGGATATTTCTTTTGTGAGTACACAAAAACTAACAGTTCATGGCAAGAAGGAATCTGAAATCATATCAATAAGTTACTCTGTTAGATGTGATACCCATTGGTGTATCTTGTACTACTTTGAATAGATCTTCTTTCTCTGCCTGATTTTGTAATACTATAGCAGGGAAAAAATTACGTTCATTAAGATAAACACTGATCTTATCAGAACAGTCTTGAAATACTGCAAGCTATCAAGCTCAGGGTGGTGAACACAAGTTTTCCAAAATCTGATTTTCCAATTTTCACTTGAAAAGTTGAGTTTTATCATTGGCAAGAGATACTGCTTGTTATCAGTTGTTTTCCTTGAAGTGAGAAGATGTGCTACATTTATTCTTGAGAAAAATGTATGCAGAAAAGCAAACTTTAATAGCTATAGTTTGTCCATCAGTCCTTCTTACAAGTAAAAATGGTGATCCATGAAAAAAACTGGTAGTTCGTTTTACAATTCAAACAATTGAACAATAGCTTTTCCTTAAGGTGACTTGAGTACTTTAGTATGCAGCAGAAAGTACTTTATTTGTATTTCCCATTTTGTCGCACTGCATACTAAAATGACATGTACTCAAGGATTGAGATTTAATATAATTAATATCATTTCATGAAGATCATTCTTATGCAAAACTGACTTGGGAGCTGAGTGAGGGTGGCGTGTGTTGTTTTCTGCAAGCGCATGTGAAAAATGCAGAACTCAAACTCTTGCACTTTGAGACGTGACAAAACTCTGGTATGGCTTCTAGTAGCATAACATCATGTCCCTAGGATGAACCCAGTCACCCTTAAAGTGCCTGCCTGAGAAAGTTCAATGCTGCCAGAAAAGCTTACTATTTGTTCTAGTCAACACACACACAGTAATAGGCCTCTGACCTCCCTTTCTTAGTTCGCTAACTAAAATGAGCTCAGGATTGTAAATACATAGTTCTTGCTGCTCACTGGGGGGCCATTCCTTTGAAATGCAGTCATCAAAAAGGATAAGGCCTCTCTCTCCCAGTCTCTGTGGGAGGATAGAAGCCTAACTTAGATAACTACCTGCTAGTAGACACAGCTGGCCTACTTACCTTCACACTGACCAACGCTTTGTACTTGTTCACTTCTCTGATTCTACTGAGTCCCTGCATTCGCGCCTTCCTCATTCTCCTTTTAAAACACCCAAACCACCTCTGCCCAAATTGAAATAGAGCTTGAATGTTTCCCCTACTGTTAGTAGTCATTGGATAAAATTTGTTTTCACTGTTTTAATTGTATCTCCGACACATAGCAGTGAAAAAGATGACCTCTAGTAAAATTTAGTACCACTGCCTTGGTTTGAGCAGTTCTACCCACTGTTGCTTTTGTAATATCAGTACAAATGTCAACACAATGAAAACAGAAAATAACTTTCTAGTATTATAAAAATAATTTTTAGGGCTGGCAGTGGTGGCTCACGCCTGTAATTCCAGCACTTTGGGAGGCCAAGGCGGGCAGATCACCTGAGGTCAGGAGTTTGAGTCCAGCCTGGCCAACATGATGAAACCCCATCTCTACTAAAAATACAAAAATTAGCGGGGTGTGGTGGCGCACACCTGTAATCTCAGCTACTCAGAAGGCTGAGGCAGGAGAATCACTTGAACCCGGGAGGTGGAAGTTGTAGTGAGCTGAGATCATGCCACTGTACTCCAGCCTGGGCAACAGAGGGAGACTTGGTCTCAAAAAAAAAAAAAAAAAAAAAAAAAAAAAAAAAAAAAAAAAAAAAATTTGACTTGGTATATCTTTTCTAATCCCTTTATTTGAATTTTCAGTATTTTATTTTAGGTGTTTTTCTCATAACATGCTGAATTGAAAAACATCTTATTTAATCTTTTATTAGGTAATTTTAATCCATTTATATTTGTTGCTATTACTGGTTAATTAAAACATTTTACTTTCTATTACCATGTTTTCTCTTACTCTCCCCTACTCCCCTGTTGCAACTTGGATTGCTCTTTTTTCTCAGTTTTTTTTTCTCCTGGTTTAGAAGTTTGATATTTGATTCCAATTTTCATTTTATGTATTTTCTAAAGCAGTTTGTCATCATTATTATACCTTTTTATTTTCATATTTATTTCTCCTTGTTTTATTCCAGGTGAATATTTTCATATCTTCAAATTAATTATTACTTTGGCTATATCTAGGGAATAACTTAAAACGTACTGAACATTTTAATAGCTAATTTTTGATTTCCAAGAATTCTAATTGGCTCTGTTTTCTTAGCCTGTTCTTGATTTATATCTGACATCTTTGGTTTTATAATTTTAGTTTTAGTTCTTATTTTACAGATGTTATTAACTTCTTTGATGATATAAAACATTTCTTCTTTATAGTCATTTTAACATTTCCGGATTGAATTTACTTTCCTTAGCTTTTCTGTTTTTCATATGCTTAAAATTTCAGTTGGACAATTCCTTCTCAAATTCTCTGTACTTATTCTTTCCTGTCTATAGTCTGTAGACTCAGTGTCTCCTATCTGGAGCCAGGCTTTATATTGATGCCTCTGCATTTGTGTCCCATGGTGATAAAGAAAAAAGCACTGACCCAATCATAAGCCTTTGAGCTTGGCTGGGATCCCGCTTGCCTGGCTGTTTATGCTCTCTGTAGTTCCCCTCCTGCTGCCAAGTAAAGTTTCATATAGGCCAATGTCTTGGGGATTGGCACAGGTTCTCCATTAAAATATATGCATGTGTGTAGATATGTATGTATATATGTGTATGTGTGTGTATATTGTATATATACTATGAACAATTCTGGAATCTGGTTGATCCAGTGGCAGTAACCTGCCCTCACCTCTGTGTCTATTATGTTGTATTACTAGCTCTTGTACATGTTTATATATTGAAAAATATTCATGTTTAAAATTTTAAAAGTATCCAATCTATTAGTATTTTGTGTGTGTGAGTGAGAGAGAGAAGGTTGCAGCATTAATTCAAGGCACCATCTTGACTGGAGGCCTTTAGGCTATTTCTATAGAAAGTTCTATTAAATAAAAATGTCAACAAAAATGGTGATACAACAGAGATAGAGGCACTGGATTAATTAGTAAAATGTTTCGAACAGAGACAATTATGCATATTGAATTCTCTGCAGCACTCACCACAATGTCTTGCATATAATAAGCACTTAGTATCCATTAGACTCTTTGCATTCGCAGATTTGACACTTGTGGTTTTGAATTTTCCCAAGTGACCTCCAGAGGGCTCTGAAATTTTACTGCTCCCAGCATATGCATCTCAATATGACTGTGGTTCTTCTTAAGCAGTCTTTATTGTACATCACTAAGTGCTTACAACTACAATTTTTGTATGTGTATAAAATAAGAGACATGGGTTTATAAAAATTTACTGGTAAAACTTGTGGGTTGAGAAGGAAAAGGAAACAGGTGACCTTCAATAGAATGTGATTTTGGAGAAAATCAAGATCCATGCAAAATGTTCTGGAATAGCAAATTTAAGGATATATAGAGGACTCGAAGTATTGCTGATGAATGCCAAATGTCCACTATAAATATTTGACTTAAAGTAATTTGAATTCATTTTGGAATTTGCCTATGTGATACAGTTCGAGAAACAATAAGATTGCACTGTCCTTACATTCCCAAATTATATTCATTGTGATATTTCATCTTGAGAAATTCATTACTTTGTGCCAAGTATTTCCCTTTTCCTGATGGCATATCTTAACATTTATAAGCATTCGTTGTTGTTAAGGGAGTGGGCCCATTGTCATCAACACTTTTGGCAAAAGGTTTTCAGGTCCACTTACCCAACATTTATTGAACATCTTTCATGTGCCAGAGATTCTTCTAGGAGCTATGGTTAATACAAGGATGAAAATTGGCTACTTGTCTTTCAGGAGCTCAAAGTCCTGGGGAAAAATGGATAGGAGGAAATATTAAAACATAATGTAATAAGTGCTGTTAAAATGTGTGTAAAAAAAAAGCTATCCTCTGATAGCTTATAGGAGGAAACAATAAGTGATTCCAGGAGAAAAGGGAAAATATTCAGAGAGGAGATCATATTTGAGTCTGCAGAGTACCAGTAGGAAGAGATGGGAATGACTCTTCTCAGCATGCTGAGGCTTTCTGAGGATGCTAAATCCAGGTCTGGAAGGTAGAAAGATGGGGGGAGAAATAGGGCTCTGGGAAAAAGGGATATCAAAGACAAAGTTTGTTTTACAAGAAAATGTTTTTTTTACATGACATTAGGCCCTATTTCTAGCCTGAGTGAGACCTCAGTAATTTTTTTTTTTTTTTTTGATTTTTACAGGGTGCTTGGGGTAGAGTGAAGATAATGCTACTCTAGAAGCTAGGAGGTGCTTAGCTTCTAGACAAGTTCCACCATGTGTTATGTCATTCTGTGCTAGCTATGTAACTTTTTGGAGCTTCAGTTCCCCTAATAAGATAAACAATTATAACAGCTCTTTGTTACTATAGTGAGTTTATAGAATATAAAATTAAATAGCATATGTGAAAATATGTTGAAATTGCAAAATACTATATGAGTATATGATTGGGTATAAAGTGTTGTTCAGCAAGCTATTCAGTCTGACTAATGCAGGGATCACCAGAGATGATGGGTCCATGAAGCACGGGGTGTGAAGCACGTGGGCTGGTAAAATAGTATAGGAGAATTCTTTCCCCTGAGTACATTTTTTGGATTGTGTTTGATCTGCTGCCAGGGTGAGCTCTCATAAACTACATTCACGGTCATCCCAACTCTCGTTCTACTCCGAATCTGCCATTTTGCAGGTAGAGCTATGAATGGGGATATGGCCATTGGTGGAGATATGCAAATCTATATTTACAATAAAGAATAAATCTAAGGGAATGCCACTTGGCCAGGAGAATCAGGGGCATCATCTTTATACACAATGACTACTTTAGTCATGAATGAAAGTCATTTAAGCTGTTTCTTCTTTAGAAAG
This sequence comes from Macaca thibetana thibetana, assembly GCF_024542745.1. Lineage (NCBI taxonomy): Eukaryota > Metazoa > Chordata > Mammalia > Primates > Cercopithecidae > Macaca > Macaca thibetana. Next base: position 28,080,106 of record NC_065589.1, read on the forward strand.
TACTTGTAAATTCAGCAGAAACTGGAACCCACATCTCGCATTACACTGATTTCTATACTTTGGGAGAGACAGCATTTCCACTTTTGTTTCCAGTGCATAATACAAAATTAGCTGAAGACTAATAAGCCAAAGCAGTAACCTTGAATTTTGTGAAAGTTAGGGAAAATGTAATGCCAGGAGTTATATATCTGCAACTGAAATTAGTCCCAGTGCACCCCTTCCACTCTCAGATTCTGGGCATGCCCATAAAATACCAGAAGACATGCAATACAACGAAAATTGGTTCTTTGGGTATCTGAGCGTCTTGACTTAGAAGCACTTTAACCTTGGCCTCATGCTTCCTGAGGGGCCTGTTGCTGATGCTGCCTAAATGCTGGAACTATCAAGCAGCATACAGAATTTTTCATCTGAGTGAAATTAAAAATGAAACCTTCAAAGTCCTATTGATTCTAGACATGTTCTATATGCATTAAATTGAAACTAATGGACTGAAAAATGAACATTTCAGCGTGTATAGGTAAGACTTATTTGTGTAAGAATAAATTGCTCACACACCCTTTATCCGGCAATATATGTATTTATCTACATTGATATGTAATGCTAAAGCGTTCTGTTGAATCTTTCTGAGATAACAATCAATTTACACTTAGGTTACTTAAATGTTGCTCATCATTAATCTGTCATTAGCCTTTGACTTTTCTTCTCTAAATATAGGTGGACAAGACTTAATGAACACTATTTTCACCATTGGAAACACTAAGTAAGATTCTTAGCATGAAGAGAATATAGAAGAACATATGGCTATACATTATTTATAATCTGATCCTGGTCACAGCATGTCTTCATTTGGCTTGTTTCTATGTGTTTTGGTATTATCCCAGGTCAATAGTCTGTTCTTATGCAATCTTACCTGCTTATGTTTGTGTCGTCTATGTTCTTAAAACTCCACTTGCATTCCTATCTTGAACTTGGCCTTGAACTTCGAACTCAAATATTCAATGGACTATTGGAGAGAGATACTTAGCTATCTTGCTGTCACTCAATGTCTAAAGCTCAACTCATCATATTTACACAAATCCAAATCTATTCTTCCCTTCTATTTCACAGCTCACTCAAGTTACACTGCTTCTTCCCTTTAATTCCTTTATTCAGCTTCCAAGTCCTCATAATTTCATTGCTTAGATTTAGCATAAAGGGTCCATTTTGTTTTGTCCCTATGAAAACCTATCTAGTGGCAGCTCTCACTATCTCTTGTTTTGAGCACAGCTACCATCTAGTCTTGCTTACATTTAGTATCACTTTCCTCAGGTACATTTTATGGTGTAGCTAGAGCCAGAATCCTCTCTCCAAGGTGCACATTGGGCTATGCTGCTCCTTCTTTCAAAAACACTTAGTGGTTTCCTAGCATCTTAGAGATGAGAATGTACTTCTTTTTTCTTTTTGAGATGGTGCCTTGGTCTGTCACCAGGCTGCAGTGTAGCGGCGCGATCTTCGCTCACTGCCATCTCCGCCTCCCAGGTGCAAGCGATTCTCCTGTCTCAGCCTCCCGAGTAGCTGGGACTACAGGCAAGCACCACCACGCCTAGATAATTTTTGTAGTTTTAGTACAGACAGGGTTTCACCGTGTTGGCCAACATGGCCTTGATCTCTTGACCTCGTGATCTGCCCGCCTTGGCCTCCCAAAGTGCTGGGATTACAGGCGTGAGCCACTGTACCCAGCCAAAAAGTGTAATTTCTTAACAGTGCTCCCAGGGTCCTTACTGGCTTGATCTACACCCCTCTCCCTGGGGCCATCTCTCAGTCTGTCAGTACCGTGGTTGTGCATCTGAATCCCCACACGTGAGATGTTGATTTATGCTGCATGTCTTTATTGGTGGCCCCTCAGTTGGATCTCTCTGCATCTGGTTAGTGCTTGTTCATCTCTTCAGGCTCAGCTGTATATCTTTTTTTCTCCAAAAAACCCTCTCTGAAACCTAATTTGAACTAACAATCTTTTATGCTCCATCCCATCGTATGCAAACCTCCATCTGTTGAAAGTTTATTGATACTTTGTGTCTCTCCGTTGGATTATCAGGCTTTTGATAAAAAGACTTGTATTCATCTTTGTACCCTCAACATCAATCCCAGTGCCTTCCATGTGGCAAATGATTAGGAATGCTTGTTAAGTTATCTTTGGACTAAAATAACACATTCAATAATTTTACATAAGATTTCCTTTCCTTTGGCTGAGAGTTTTGGATAATTGGGTAGACTATGGGAAAAAACTTGAAAGAATTCTTAATTGGGATATATTGTGGATCACTTATAGGATGAAAGATTTTAAGAGCAAGCGGTGTTTAAAAAAAATAGAGGGGGGACCTGAAGAAAAGAACCAAAGTGATAATGGCTACAAGTTTCTGGGAACTGGTTGCACTTCCAAGATTATAGGATTTTTGCTTTTGCATGTAAAAGCATGTACTATAAATAAGTTTGAAGTAGTAGGAATGTAAATACCTTTATTTTTAGACTGCTAATAATTAATGCCCATCATATTAAGTAACTCATACACTCTAAAGCCCATTCCAGTTTCGAAATACTCCCACTGCCAAAAAATCTCTGAATGAAATTTTATTTGACCTTAATATAGCTGCCAGATCAGACCATCATTTGGTGATGTTGGTCATCTGCAATTGCAAAGAGTGGTCCCATCAGATGGCCATCTGCATCATCGGAGAAGAAAGTCCAAACACTTGGTGTTAACATGTTCTGTTGATCATTTTCATAAATTTCCTTGTGTTCTAAGAATCTCAGAAGTAAAAATGAAGCCAACAAGTCTAATTTTCCTGAAGAAAAGGGTAGGTTCAGATAAAAACATGCAAACGTAAAAACATACAACATCTTCATTATCTCCTCTCTCTCTGCCAAATGATTCCCTCTAAGTGGGTCTACTAGATGTGAGGAGAAATATGCACATTGCAAGTCTTTCTAAAAATGTCAATTTGACAGTCTACATTGATCCATTTGGCCGAGAGGGAATAATGTGCCTCTTTCTGATCAAGTGTGTTTGCTTTACTGACCTTCTATTCATTTGGTGGTCAAAATGCTGAGCAGTTGGACTTCTAAATTAAGAAAACTGTAATACATATATTCCTGGAAATGAGAAATTTTGTTTGGAAAAAGTGGATTTATTTGATACTAAAGATTCATTTATTTAGAGAAATTTACATATCCCTCCTAAAATAAGAACACCAAGAAGAAAACAAGTGAAAACATTCAGGAGTAAAAATAATTTTGTGTCTTGAGGATGCCTGCAGTATTTTAATTTTTTCCTTTATTCACTCATTCAATAAATATTAGTTGAACATCTATGTGCCAGGCACACTAAGTGCCTCATCAACTGAAAGTGGGGCGGAAGGGACAGCTCTTTTATTTCATAAAAAGTTACTTAAGGAATGATGAGTTTTTAAAAAGAGAAGTCCAGAAGGCTATGGGAGAACACCATGAGAGACCTGACCCAGTCCAGGTGTGAGTCTGCTGCTCCCTAAGATGGGAGCTGAGAAAAGAGACGGCCAGGAGAAGGAGTGGGTGGTGGGGAAAGTCAAGGTGACTCAGGGTGAGATTAGGGCGCACAATTCCCACTAGGAGGAGCTGTTCTCAGGAAACGGTTCTGTAGTCCCTCTCGTCTCCAATGACCCCACCCTGGTTGCCAAGAGGCTTTTTCCTCTCTGTTTCAGGTCTGATTTTTCTGAACTTGCCTGTCAGGGAGTCTTGCTTTTTTTCTAGGCCAACGAAAGACTTTACTGAAGAGTGAAAGGAGAAAATGATAATGAACAAATTCAGCTAGAAGTGACAAAATAATACAAAGAAGGGCAAGCCCTCTTCAAAAATAGAAACCTGGCCCCACATCTGCTTAACTTTACCTCCTGCCTAGAAGCAGCTTCCAATGGAGGAGTCTAGGAAACTACTAAATTAATGCGTCACTAAATTTCTGGAAGAAGAAAGTGTAAGTTCAGAGATTTCTCCCCATTTCTTCATATTCTCTGATCTTTGGGTGAGATTTTAGTTTGTAAAATACTAATTATACCTCACCTAGGAAATAACGGGGTATAGCTCTGTCAATGAAATCAAATTTTTTTTCCTAAAGAGAAATATGGGCAAATCTCACAAACAAAATGTTGCACGGAAGATGGTAAGTCCAAAAGATACACACTGCATTATTCTATTTACATAGTTTCATACCAGGCACAAGTGAGTTATGCTCCTGGAAGTTCAACCATTTTTGGTGGGGTTATCCTTGGTGGCAGTAAGGGTACTGCCTGGGAAACAGTACATGGGAACTTCTGAGCTGCTAGTGATATACCCTATACACCCTATGTTATAAATATACTTAGAGTATGTACACCTTTCTGTATAGTCTAAGTAAAAAGTTAAAGATGTTCATATATTCCCATGTTCATTACAACCCCATTCAGAATAGCTAAAAGTTAGAAGCAACCTAAACGTTCATTGACAGATGAGTAGATAAAGGAAAGGTGGTGTATACATATAATAGACCATTATTTGGCCATTAAGAAAGAAGGAAATTCTGCAACATGAGAGCATGAATGAAAGTTGAGGACATTATGCTAGGTGAAATTAGCCAGTCACACAAAGACAAATACTGTAATATTCAAATACTGTAAGGTATCTAAAATAGTCAAATTCATAGAGTCAAACAGCGGAATGGTTTCCGGGATTGGGTGGTGTGGGGAGGGAGAAATGAGGAGTTGCTAATTAACAGACACAAAGTTTCAGTTAAGCAAGATGATTAAGTTCTTGGATTTGTTGTACATCATTGTACCTATAATCAATACTGTATTATACACATAATTGTTTAAGAGGGTAGATCTCATATTAAATGTTCTTGTGGCAATAAAATGAAAAGATGTTCACTTAGAATAAATCCTTTATATAAAGAAGGAAAGCATTCGGCCTTAAACACATGATTCTCATGATATCTACAGAGCCATTAAGAAGTGGACCTTTACAATGATCCAGTTTACGCATAAATCAGGTCTTAAATTACTTTGGGCCAGATTATTCTGTTCAACCTCAGTTCTGGTGATGCTGAGTATGCAATTGTTCAAATTAACCAATTTTAAAAATCTATATTTCATTGTGAACCTGAGAAGGTTAGAAAAAATATTTCTAGTTGTATTTCAATGTAAACATAATGCATTTCCAATATACTCTTATTTCTCCAGAAGACAACTAAAGAAAATAGTATAGTGCTGTATACCCAGCCTACACACTGTGGATTTTTATGTACTGAAATATAGATTATACAGTAAACAGTATTTTTCTGAGTTGACATCATTTCAATAGGCATATGAGTTTGATGACTAGCCTTCCATTTTCTGCAAGTGAAAATCAATGGGATGGAATATGTGATTACAGATATATGTTCCGGTTTTACTTCTGCAAGTGCAAAGGAAGGAAATGTATCATTGCATGCTCCATTGGTGTTGTGAAATATAATTCTGTGCACCTCCCCCATTTTTAAGTTACTTTATGCTTTTTCAGATGCATCATTTTACAGCTTTGCTGCTGTGAGCCTGACCTCCCTGCTCATTGGAGGACAGTTGATTCCAAGAAGGTTTTTTAAAAAATAAAGACCCAGTTGTGATATTCTACTGAAGCTATTACAGGCTCCTGACTCTGGAGTCTTGGTAGCCAGTGGCCTGGCTGCTGCTGTAAGTCACTGTACTGGAGGAAGGGGAGGAGAAATAGGACACTGACTCTGCTCTTATCTATGGGTGGTACCTTTTATACTATGTATATCCAAAGTGTGCCTTGCACAGTGCTCAATAACTCATGAACCAGAAGGTGCAGGTGGATATCTAAAGCAAACTCAGGCAATTAAAGTTAGCATTCCTGAGAGCAGGATGCTTTTCAGGCTGAGAAACAGGCAACTGATGGTTGAGAACCTTCTGGAACTTTGTTAGGTTTTCTGGGGAAACTGAAAGCAGCCCAGTCAGCAGGATACGAGTGTGCCTTACATAAACAGAGTGGCTTGGATAATGTTATCCTCCAAGTGCAGGTTAAGTGTGCAGACCTGGATACCCAGGGAAGTTTTTCGCTTTATCTTATAGAAGTAGTGCCTTACAAGGCCACATCAGATAATAAACATAGCAGGTAAATGGAAGCTAAGCCCTCTTATGCAGAAATAACTGTCTAATTGCAAAAAAAAAAAAAAAAAAAAAAAAACCCAAACAAAAGCAAAAATCCCAACTATATGCTTATGTTAATATTTGAACATTTAATAAGAAATATTTTCTTTTAATACATCTATTTCATTGCCACAGCAATGATTTTAGGTTTCATGGCAGTTTGATTTTCATTCCCCTCTGCAACTTTCCTTCCCTCATGTTCAGCCTCCCTCTGAAATCGATGAACCACATGAGCCACAAATGATTAGGGATGGGAAATTAAATGTATGAAGAAGAGCTAATAAAGTGCCTCGAGCAAGGCAAAGATGGGGTAAATATACTGTAGGCTAAACAGGTCTGCAATTTTTAGGTACAAAAGAGTATACTAGGCAGATGGAAACATAGTGAATATTTGATCTTAATGACACAGCCATCAGTCTGCCATAACGTTCATACCTTTTTACATTTCTATAGATATATAGACCTATACTATTTACACAGATACAAATGTACACGCAAGTACCTCAAACATTTTTATACTTATAATTTAAAAATTACGTCATAGTTTTTATAGCCCATAACCTCAATTTATCTGCAAGATATTTTGTAGTATCCTTTTGTTACCTGTTTGTAAAATTGTAACACAGGAAACTTCTTGACAACTGGTTTCAAGACTGGTCTTGTGAGTTTCCAGAGCACATGATCATCCTCATATAGTTATTTCCGTAAACTTGGAAAGGGATTCTTGCTCAAAAATACATCTCTTGCTTGCTTACTGATGCTTTACCAGTGGCCCAGCCTTCAGTTCTACAGTTGAGCCTGGTACCAATTAGGCTTTCAATAGATTAGGCCAACAGAGCAACTACTATTGACAGATGGCATTACTCAAATTCCTACAGAGATACAAGGACAATTTCTGATGAAATGCAGTGTAGTGAGTACCTGAAATGGGTAGAGGGAAGGGGGTTCCACTAATCAGTAAACTGACTGCAGAAAAGAAGGGTTGTCATCAAGATGCATGATTTCTTCACAATGTAGAGGTGACCCATCTTTGCTTTTTTTGGAATTTTCTCAAAGCCCGCTGTTTTATGAGGCATATATTTACTGATTTGAATGGATGTTATCATTAGCAAAATAGAGCAGTTACATGCTCTGATCTTTATCAGCAGAAACTCCACCTTATAAACTGCCAAAGGGCATTGACCACTTTATTCATTTTTACCCTGATCTATTTCTCTTTTAAAACTCATAAAAAATCCCATTTCCTAGAAAGCCATCTCACAGGCTCCCAGTGTACCTGTTCATATCTAACACACAGCATTTGCCTCCCTCTCTGTTATTGTGGACTTGCCTTGTTGTGTGCCCCATCAGACTGTAAGCTTCCTGAGCACAGGAAAAAAAAATATTCAGTTCAACTACAGTCTACTTTCCTAGATGGAAAGTTGTTTATTGAATAAATCTTTTTATTAATATGACAGATAAGAGAAAATGATTTGATTGTAGGAATTGGGTTAGCTACAACACAACATGGAGAAGTCTCAGAAACTTAAGTATCTATTTTATTAACATAATATACTTTAAAACCTTGAATCTATTTTTTTCTGAATTAAGTGCTTTATAGTTTTTTTCTGTGTTCCTGGTTCATAATATGTACATGATGAGCTTGCAGCAGAGCTATCTCATAACAGAACCTGGATGAACTTTTGTGCAATAATCGAAAATACTGTAGAATATGGTGACTTATGAAACAAACACTAAGTCACCAGAGAAGCAGGTGGTTGAGGGGAACTATTGTCTGGAAGCTAAATAACCTGCCTGTGTGGATACCTTTCCCTTGAGATGGTGGCTACTGGAAGCCAGAGACCTTTCAACAAGATTAAAGAGATGCTATTAATTGCTATCGATCATGGGTCAACAAATTAAATTGCATCTGCAACTGCATCTCTGAAAGGTCTAAATGAGAAATGCAGTTAATGGGTCTGGCTGACCCAATGTTGTGATTAATTAAAAAGGGAATGCAACCAAAAAAAAAACCAAAACAAAAAACAACAACAACAAAGGCAAAGAAATATATAACGGGAGAAGGGTGGACAACCTTAAAAATCTCAAGTTGAAAGGCTTTCCCAGGACCTAAGTTGTCATTTAAATCTATATATTCTGGGGGAAAAAACGAAAAACAGAGAAGGTCACAGTGAACAACTAAATACGTATTTTTTTGAATTTCTGGAATTCTGGTGAGCAACAATGTGAGAAACCAACATTTTGTATTTTGAAGGGGCAAATGAGGAAAGAGGTGCTGGAAACTTATAAGCAGTTTGTGTCACAATATGCAGATAAATTGTTTCACTATCATGTGAGATTAATATTTGCCACATACCAGTGAAAGAATTTGGTTATTCTCGCCATTCCAAATTTGACCTCCATTTCAAAAATACCTTGAAAAAAATATGACCAGTGGTAAACTTTGGCTATTCAAATTGTTTTTAGTCAAACCAAGATACAAATACCTTGAAAAAAATATGACCAGTGGTAAACTTTGGCTATTCAAATTGTTTTTAGTCAAACCAAGATACAAATAGTGTGGGCTGTCCCGAAGACGACTACATCTGAGGTTGACTCTGAATATCTGATATATTGCCAGCATCTTCAGCATATTGTCCTAAAATACCATGAGCCACCCCTAGGTAAAGCATAAGTTGCATATTTTTGGTGGCGGCTTTATTGGCACAAATGTCCTAATCACCTGGGCTAGAAAATGTGACTGTTTTAATTCTTGTGGTTGATCCTCCATAATGTCCTTTTGTTCCAGCTGATCTGTTTGAGTCTTGCCATTCCCAGAACAGACCCTCATTCTTCGTCCTGGACTTTTGTGACAACCTCCCTCAATGTCTCCACCTCTCTCTCCCTAGGCCCCAAAGCATCATTCACTCTTATCAGATTTGTTTTTAAAATACAAATATGGCCATGTCACCCTGTTATTTGATGTTGATTAATCAACTTGTATCAACAAAAACCAAGTTGGATTTTCTTGGTATAATCTTCCAGGTCTTAACAATTGAATTTCCTTTCCAGACCCAATCTCCCTCTGTATGCCCCCATCTCTAGCCTTACACACTAAGCACATCTGACTGCTTCTTACACTCCAAATACTCTATATTCTATTCATTTTTTGTTGTTCTATAATATTCTCTGAAATACCTGCCCAACTTGTGTCTAACTGGCAAGATCCAAATCCAATATCACCTTATCCATGAGATCTCCTTTCTGATACTATAAATCTTAATAATGATAGCTTCTTGTGCTAGGCCCTATTCTAAGCTACTTTATGGGTAGTGTTCTGTTTAATACTTACAACCCTCTGATATAAAAGCTGGTTCTGCCTCTTTCTAATCATGGAAGCCTGAGAAAACCAAAAAACCTCTGTGGATTTCAGTGTTGAAGTCTGCAAAATGGGATTACCAGTCCATAATTTCACGGTGGTTATGAGGATGGTTGACTAATGAATGCAAATTACTGTCTTGTGTGAAGTAACCAGTACAGTGTCTGACACTCAGAAGGGGCTCAATAAATGGTCTCTGAACTTGATATCCAAATTCTTCTCCAACCCTGCCTACCTCACATAATTATTTAGGCGGTTTTAAAACTAAAACTTTATTCTAGAAATGTAGTTTTTTGAAAGTATCCCTACTCAAAACCAGGTTGTAATGTGAGTACTGGGATTATTGAAATTGGAGTTTGGGCTTCAAAGAATAGGATTTCAAGATTTTAAAGAATTAAGAAAGAAAGCCGTCATATCATTACCACAACTGAAAATACTTGGAATGTAAAGCAAATTTTGAGTTTCTAAAATTAAGTGAAAGAAATTCATTCAACTCAATCTATTTAACTCTTAACTTATGAAAGATAGTATGGTACTAGCTGTTTTGTTTCATCAAAAGAACAATATGCCTTCTGGGTGTACAAGGTTGACTAGGGAGAATCAAGTATTCATACTAGACAGGTACAGTTTGAGGCTCACTGATAATGGTGTCACCCCAGTTTAAGGTATAAATCCCTTATGTATTTGATAAGGTACAGGTGAGATTGCTGGCTCAGAGATAGCATTTTGTCTTTCAAAATCATCAAAATACATTTCTTTAAAAGAGTAATATTCCCAACATAAAACCTAAAGTAACAAACCCAGGACTCTCTCTCAGCTCACAGCTTTCTCCTCTAGACTTTGAGGTGTCCTCTCCATGAGACTTGAATCTGAATTGAACTGTAAGCAGTCCTGTACAATGGACATACAGAGTAGAGAATTTCTCTCTAGTTTGACATGAAAGAAAGTCTACTCTTGTTTTAAGAAAATGGTAGTGGAGCTGGGGTGTGTATTCTTGTGCGTGGGGATGCCATGCTGACGTTTTCTTAGTGGTTGCCCTTGTTTTTCTTCCTCCAACAATGCAGAAGATGATGGCAATTCATAAAATGTTGTTCAGTTTTGTTCTGCATTAAGCAATTTGTTTGTCTCAAGGAGAAGAAAAATAACAATTTACTCTTAGTCCCTAAGGAAAGCTTACATACATATCAAAGGTACTGTCTTCTGCGTTCTGGTCGTCAGCAACAATTCCTGCTCCAGGGCTCTTTGACCCTTGGAGGTCAATTGGTAGAAAGCCTCTTGCCCTGCTGTTTCCCTGCTCAGTCTGGAAAGAAGTTGAACATGGAGCTTTAAGAAACACACACCCTCGAAGAACAATAAGCTAAGGACTCTGTCAGAATTCATAGCTGAACTTAGGAGGCAAAACAACCACATCCAAAGTTATGGACTGTTTGAATCATGCAGACATCTCTTTCTCATATTTTAGAAAACCTAAGAAGTTTTAATAGGGATTAAATATTAAATGATACTAAGAATTTATTTTGTTAGGCTTAATAAAATAATGTGTAACAGTACGGTCTTGTTAAGATAAATGTCACTTTTCTTAGATGATTACTGCAAATTGTAGGGATAAAATCATATGATGCTTGATATCTACTTAAAAAACTTAAGAGGGGTTGGGCACAGTGGCTCACACTTGTAATCCCGGCACATTGGGAGGCCACAGCAAGCAGATTTATTGAGCCCTTGAGATCAGCCTGGGCAACATGCAAAACCCTATCTCTACAAAAATATTAACCAGGCCTGATACGTCTGTAGTCCTAGCTACTTGAGAGGCTGAGGTAGGAGGGTTATCTGAGCCAGGGAGGTCAAGGCTGCAGTGAGCTGTAATCGCACTGCTGCACTCCAGCCTGTGTGACTGAGTGAGACCCTGTCTAAAAAAAAAACGTAAGGGGGATAAAGAATAAATGAAGTATTATATGGAGGGCATTATGTTAAGTGAAATAAGTCACACCAGAATGAAAAATACTGCATGATCTCACTTTTATATGCAAGCTTATTAGATTCTTGATTTGTAATTTAGGAATAACATTACCTCTTTAAAGGGGTTGCGTGAGAATTAAATGTGATGATACAAGTAAATTTCAAGTCATAGTCTCTGGCATGTAAGTATTAAATGAACTGTAGGTAGTAGCATTGGTTATTTAATAAACATTTGTTGGATTGTTAAAAATATTCACAATATCTTGATCACAGTTGAATCTGGGCAATGGGTAAATGGAGGTTCTTTATACTATTTTCTTTATTTTTATATATGTTTGAAAACTTTTATAATAAAAATTCCTGCTTTGCTACTTACTAGCCTGTGACTTTGGGCAAAGCATTTAGCCGTTTTATATTCTGGTTTCCTCAAGAACAAAGCAGAGATGACAAGAGTTCCTCTCTCATAGGTGTGCTGTATGGATTGAATACAATCCTGTGGGCCCAGAGCTTAGCACGGGGCCTGGCTCAGAGCCAGCACTCAATAATTATAGATTATCATTAGCATAGTATATGGATCTGGGGTCAGGAAAAGAATTTTACTATCGCTTACCCTCTCACTGCTGGCTTATTTGAGCCGCCTCTCGGATCCCCAAGTCAGCAATGCCTTGCATTATGAAAAATGAAAATGTGTGCAGGCAAATGCAAAAGCTAATGCTTCATTCTAATTGAATACAGCTCTAATGACACATGTACTTTCAGATGATAGAAGTAACCGAGAATTAGTCATTAAATAATGAGGGTAGGGAGAAGGGAGAAATGTGGGAAGGAAAATATACCACAAACAATGTTTGCTGGTTAACACACTTTATATTTAACAAAATAATTTTTTAATAATATATTCTTTTACACATGAAATATTGTTGCTAGAATCCCCTTTTTACAGTTTAGTGTTCAGGTTTTTTTTTTTTTTTTCTCACTAGTTTTCAGGCACACCATTTTTCAAAGATTTTAGAAACTGAATCGTTTTTAATAGGCATCAGCTGACAAACAAGATGTTGATCCCTTATTTTAACATAGCCGTCATTAAAGCCGAGAACCAAAGGCGGAGGAGAAATAGGAGTACAGAGGTGACAGTGTGGCTGCGAACAAAGACTTCACAAGAAACAAACAACAGATGAGACCAGAGCTCTCTTGTTCAGAGTCCGGAAAGAATTTCTCAATGACCTGGGTAGAAGGAAGTTGTAAATGTTTATCAGTTTATGAGAAATTGTCACAGTATAAGTTCATCTCTCCCTAAAGAGGGAAAAACGTCAGTGCTACAAAATCTTAAAGGAAACAGCTTGTAGTGAAACTTTGAGAAAAAGAAAATCCAACAACAACAAAACCCACAATAAAACTCTCTCTCTCTAGCTGGTTATCAGAGGCCACAGAACAGCCTGCTTTCTGCAAACTCTCTGTAGAGAGATCCTTAATGGATGTCCCATTCCATTCTAGTAAATTCTTGCTGTGACTCTCACTGTGCCAATACTTAGATGCAAAATTTCTGCACTTCAGCTTCCCAGTTGCACTCTTTCTGTTTTCTAAAAAAGGACATAGTAACTCCTTAATAATAGATAAGGTGCTATGCTGCATGGCTCTATTAATGATATTTTCTGAGTTTCCAACCTTATTCCTGTCATTTATTATTATTATTTCTTTCCAAGAGTGTGGATTTTTGAAGTTGGCAACAGGCAACCTCAGGGCAAAGAAAGCTCTATAATACATCTCTGTCTAGACACAAGCTGAAGTGTGGAGTGCCTTTACTTTTGAGTGCAGACATAAATCATGCAGCATTGCTCATGAATGATTCATGACTGTCTATATGATGTATCCATGGTGGCAACTGAAAGGCACCAACCTTGCTGCAAATTGGTGTTCTAAGGGAAGGTGGCTTGATGTTCTTCCTCAGGATGGTGCCGGCATGGCTCTTTGTATCATAACACAAGCACAGTGTGCGTAAAAATGTCAGGTCCAACTCGTCGGCACATTAATTTTGGAAATGACAACTCTTTCTTGATGACAGGAGATGCTTCCAGGGAGGAGAGGCTGACAATTTTAAATGAAAAACCAGTTGACAAGACTAAAAAAATACGTTTCCTGAGGGTGGGCCTATAGCATTAGAAGCCTCACTCTCTATGGAGAAGACTGAGCCCTTGGGAATACTGACTGTACATGTTCCAAAGGGATCAGAAGCTCACAAAAGCCACACGTGCTGCTAGAGCTTGCCTAGTGTGTTCCCTGGCAGAAACCACTACCGATTATTCTAGGCCACTGGTTCTCAACCAGGTGAAATTATGCCCCTCACTCCCACTCCTTAAGGACATCAGGCAATATCTGGAGACATTTGGTTGTCACCCGCCGCTGGGATGTTGCTACTGGCACCTAGTGGATAGAAGCCAGAGATGCTGCTAAACATCCTAAAAACACATAGGACAGCCCCCACCAACAGACAATGATCTGGCCCCAAATGTCAATCCTACTAAGATTGAGACTCCTTGCTCTAGAATATGGCACTCTACAGGAGCTATGGCAAAGCCCAGCTTGGGGGAGCAGAAAAAGAAAGGACGCTGATAATAAAGACAACTGTAAAGTCTCTTCAAGGACCCTATCAGATCTGTGCCAGGGTTTTTACGACAGGAGCATGGAATAAGCAACTAACTATGCCATGTGTTTTCAGAATTGTTAATTTTGCACTTGAATTGAGGTGGCATCAGATACCCTGTGTATTTTGTTTTTTCTGTTACTATACTAGCAGCATTACCAGGGCAACCTGGAGACTCTTCAAAGGTTCATTTTAAGTTTTCAGTATCTAATATATACATTTTAAAAAATGTTCAACAAATGGAATTGTATTGTGCAAGACTCACTCTACCCTAATCTTTAATTTTAATCAGCACTTGAGGTGGAAAGAGTGTCCTGAATCTGTGTTTCAGACGTAGGGCTGAGTGGTTGTTACTACAACATGGCAAATACAGTCCTGAACTACAAAAACTGCCAGTGTGTACTACTGACTTTTAGCCAAATCTGAACTCAAAAGCCAGAGATGTTCAGAAGGATTTGGATTCACAGTGGGGTTTCTCACCCTGGTTCTGGTATTTATATTGCCCGATGACAGAGTGAGTTTAGAGTGTGTTTAGTTACAAACCAAACTCAAATTTCACATCATGAAAAAGTCTGATGATTAATGCTACAATTTTAAAGATCTGTCTCTCTTTGGATTCTTCAGTTAAGCTCATAGTGTTCTTTACATAATAGATTTTGATTGGCAGTTTCAAGGTTTTCCATGTGAAATGTGTGGTTTGTAAGAATTGTGAGCCCCCAACTAATGGACAAAGTACTTGTTCCCAACCTTGTCCAGCAATAGGTCCGTCTATGTGCCCATCCCCCTTTCCTTAGTCTACAGGGCATGATTCACCCTAGGGGAGCAATTGACTGGATGCTCTTGTGTCTCCCAGCTCGGGAAAGATCTTTCCCCTGACATTCCTTCACCAAACCTTTTTATGACACAACTCAAAACTTTACTGTGCAGTCAAATCTAGCCCCTTAGACTCTACAAGTGAAAAAAAAAAAAAAAACACAGGAGAACAATGCCATGTACGATGTACAGAAGAGTAAAAATGAAGTAAACCAGGGGACAGTGAGCTGGTAGGTCAGAGGCATCACCAGGGAAGGAGCCTGTGCAAGGCTATTTCTTTCTTTTTGTTCCAGAAATCTGTTCGTCAAGTCACCATCAAGCATTGGTAAATACAAAAGCGATTTAGATAGCTATATACTATATATATATTATATAGCAAGAGAGAAAGAGAAATTTCCTCTTAGTAAAATATTCACTTTTGTCAACCCTAGAAGGTTTTGCTGGTGACCCTGTTGTAGCTGGCAGGAGTTTGTTTTGTTTTGTGTTAAACATGTGCAGTGTTGAAGCCATAGCATCCTTTCCTAAGAACTTGTCATTGGTTGGAAGTTTGTCCTACACAGTCTGCTTGCCTTGGCATTCACGTTTTGAACACTGAGCAGGCTTCCACCAGTCCCCGTTGTGACAGTGACAGATGTTACATTCGTCCACTTTCACTTCAATGCCAGCTGGAATTATTGTAGTTCCTGCAAAGCAGTTTGGACCTGGAACACACAGATACATTGATTAGTTGATTAAATCTGCAAGCCTCCCTTTCTCCCCACCATCCAAACCCAAGCCCCAAAGCCATGAATGAGTAGGTCAGACTACTGACTTATCAAGGAATTTTCTAGCCATCTCCTTGAAATTCCGCTATCTTTTGCACACAGCTCATATTTCCCATGTATATCGTGAACTTAAATAAAAAGAGACAATCTTCAAAAAAAAAATCGTATTGTCTGCTTCCTGAGTACATGCAGTTTTCTAAATTTAGGTTCTGTGGGTTAAACTCTATTTGTTTTGTCCTCTGGGATGTAAAGGCTGCCAGTGTATGCTCTGAAACACGAGGGAGTGCTGACATGGTCTGCCTCAGATGGTGGCACCCGTGGCCTGCCCTCTCCCTTCCTGTGGTGGGTTTGAGACAATAAACTCGCTCGTTCCCCAGTTTCAGTGCCTCCCCAGCGCAGTTCCTGGAATCCCCAGCTTGTTTCTTGATAACAATGAATAATTCATGACCAGATGATTTATTCATGTCCTGAACAAGCTTTGTTAGAGGTTCATTTGATTTTTATAAATGGACTTCCTTTAATCTGCTGGCTATCTCTCTCTTTTTTTTTTAAAGAATGACCCAAAATAGTGGGCTTTTGAAAGTCAGCAGGAATTTTGTTTTACTTTTTGACATTCAAAAGCCTTATTGAAAATGTCCCCTGCTCATTATAGATGAATGTTTTAAAAATTCACCCATTTCAGGTTTTTAAAAAATTCTTGTCTGTCTTTCCCTCCTTTCTCTTACTTTCCCCTTACTTTCCCGCATTTTTTGACCTTCCCAATGTAGGAATACCAGTGTTCAGTGTTAGTTATTACTATAGTTTCCAAATTCAAATGGAATAAAAATTGCTTCCCAAAGTGCAATGGATTATAGTAGGGTGGTACAAATTGTTCTTTCTTTGAAGCAATTTGGTATTAGGTCTCTGAAGTACACATTTGGGTAAAGAGAGAGAACATTGAGTTATGTCTACCAGTGATTTATTAACCCGGCATTACTGGCCACTCACCACAACCACTACAAAGTAATAAGGCAATGCATATCAACATCAGTGCCCTACTTTCACCTTCTTACCCCCTTGATAAGTAAGACTGTCTTTACCATCAAATAAATGAAATGTGGGGCTATGTGTAGTTCCACTTCATATTTGGAGTCTTGCTTTTATAAAATTATAATTAATTATACAACATATACTTTTCAACACAAAGCTATTCAATATGTTATGGTTTTAATTGCCCATTGTTTCAGAACTCCCAGACCTCAACACTTACCGGTGGTGGAGTGCCTATGCCTTTCTTCACTCTGTAACACAAACGCTTGGCATGTGCTCAAGCATAAAGAGCCACGCAGAGCAGGAGGGAGTAAGGGTCAGCTCTGACAAGTAGCTAGCAAGCTGTCAGCCTTCGCCCGGGAGGGTGCTGCTTTTTCACTTTTTGTTGTTGTTGTTGTTTGAGTCAGAGTCTCACTCTGTCACCTAGGCTGGAGTGCAGTGGCACAATCTCAGCTCACTGCAACCCCCGCATCCAGGAGTCAAGCGATTCTCCTGCCTCAGCCTCCCAAGTAGCTGGGACTACCTGGCTAATGTTTTATATTTTTAGTAGAGACAAGGTTTCACCATGTTGGGCAGACTGGTCTTGAATTCCTGACCTCAGGTGATCCACCTGCCTTGGCCTCCCAAAGTGCTGGGATTACTGGCGTGAGCCACCATGCCCAGTCTTGTTCTGAGTCTATGATTCTAAGCCACTGGCCATCCTTATTGCTGATTATTTAAGGGCTACAATATTCCATAGGTCTTGGGATTTAAGTCATTGTTTGATAGATTCGACTGCCTTTGGGTCTACAGCTCCCTGAGAAAATTCAACACCAAACTGTGAATTTGTTCTGGACCCAGAACTGAGGGAGTCTTCAGAGAACTTGGCAGAGAAGTTTTTTCCAGAATGTAGCTCATTCTCCTAGGGCCCTTGTTGACAGACCTCTCTCAGCCCAACCAGTTGTAGGTCAAACAGGGTCTTGCCAGGGCTAACCTAGTTTTAGAAATCATACTAGAGTGAACGTCCACCTGTTTGCCTGGCATCAAACTGGAGGAGGCAGTGGTTCCTCTTACCACCTGTCCGCTTGTAACCAAGTCTTTTTACCCCAATTGTGTACTTTTAGCTTTTCCAGGTGGGAAAACAAAAAATTCTACATAGTGGTTTTAAAAGAAGTCCCTGAACCAGGCAATATATTATCCAGTAAGAGTTTTCCCAACTTCTTGAGGAAATTTGGATATTTGACAGTCAGAAGAAGCTTAACTGTGTGAGCATGTGAGCATGCGTGTGTATGTGTATGTGTATGTGTAGAGACATGCTACTGGCTCACAGGAGGCTGGATAATATCAGTGGCACAATAAGAGAGACAGGCAGGGAGGAATCTTTGTGAAAAGAGAGTTCTTACAAATCTCTATGCATATCCTGAAGGGATATTTGACTGGAGCTCTGGTTTTCATATCCACCCCTTTCTGCATATGCTGATATCGAACTATGGTTAGTGTGTAGTTGACTAACCTCTATACACCATTTCTTCAGAGTCATTTAGAATTTGCTGCACTCTCAGCTCAAGAAATATTAATGACTGTATATTGATTGACAGAATGCAAAGAAAGATCCTTTGCACGTGCCAGGCCTAACCAAAGGCACTTCTGTAAATTATATGGTAAGCTCTCACCTCTACCTGATAGCCAGAGGTATTTTACAGAATCAAAAATTCCTGTTTGATCTCATTAGCTCTAGTAGTACAGTGATTTTTTATTAGTACCCTTCTGAGAACCTTAGGTGTAACTACAGAAGTCTCAAGTTTGCTGTTAATAGTCTTATCTGCTTAAAAGTAATTTAGATAATTGTCAAGCAGAATGGTTGGCATTATTTAAAAACGGTTCTGGTTTTAGCCCTTCTTCCTTAATAGTGGTGACAGTAAATGCAGATTTGCTTTGAGCATATGAGAGCCCACCATGAGTTCTTTACGTAGCAACTGTATCCTTCTATCTATTGTCTACCTTGTATTTGGGGACTGCTTTCTTTTTGTCTCGGTAGATGTAAGGGAATACGTTTCTTAGAGTGAATTCAATGGCAAAGCAACATATTTTAATGCAGAGGATTTGGAGAGACTCCAGAGGGGAACAATGAAAATGATTAAAGTGAAGGCAGGCAAATAGGACCTCTGAGAAAAGGTTAAGGGGATTGGAATTATTTAATCTAGAAAGAGAAGATGGAGGAATAACTCAATAACTCTCAAAGAATGAAGGCTTATTATGTAAAAAATGGTGACCAACTGTTATCTCCTTCTTCTGGGGCCTAGAATAGGAGGAAATGGAGACATATTGATTCTCAATGAATTGAACACACTTACACATCATGTAAATTCTTCAGAGGACTGAGAACTGAATGTAGTAGTTGCCAACAATGTGGTGTGGTCTTCTCTTTTAGTGATCTTTAAGAATATAGGAGGTAGGCCGGTTGTGGTGGCTTACACTTGTAATCCCAGCACTTTAGGAGGCTAAGGCAGGAGGATCACTTGAGCCCAGGAGTTTGAGACCAGTCTGGGCAACATAGTGAGACCTTGTCTCTATCAAAAACAGAAAGCCAGGAGTGGTGATGTGCACCTGTTGTCCCAAATACTGGGGAGGCTGACTGGGGAGGATTGCTTGAGCCCAGGAGGTCGAGGCTGCAGTGACCTGAGGTTTTGCCAGTGCACTCCAGCCTGGGCAACAGAGGGAGCCCCTGGGGGTGGGGGGGGTGGGAGAGAGAGAGAGAGAGAGAGAGAGAGAGAGAGAGAATGAATGAATATGAATGAAAGAGAGAGAGAATGAGAGAAAATATAGGTATTATCTGTCAGGTATGGTTTAAGTAGTCAGATCCTTGAAGACAGGAACTGAAGCTTTGTTATTTCTTATGGTCCAGGTCTACTACTGTGTCTGACAAATATTAGGAAAGTATAAATTTTTTTAACTGAATGAAATAATATAAAGTATGTATATATTGGAAGTGAACTTAATTTCTGAACTTATGAATCAGGCTTTGAATGTCAAGCCTAGGGTTAGTATTAAATGTATAGGAGTATTTGGTAATGAATGAAAACACATGGTGATCATTTCTTGAACATTTACTTCAGGCCAGAAATTTGTCTCATTTAATTATTACAACAAACCACATAAAAAGGTGCATGTTCTTACCTTCAGGACACTGAACCTCACAGATAAATCTCCCTGAAATCACATGTCCAGGAAGTGGCATCAGTGGGATATGAATTCAAATCTCTCTGAACTACAAGATGCTTCTAATTGCCCAGGAAAAGAGGCAGGTAGCTAGGAGTGCATTACTGTATTCCTTTGCCCAGATCCTGAGCTTCTGATCAGAATTTAGAAGTCTAGTTGGTTTTTGTGTTTGCATACTGAGGCAAGAAATTTGATGTGGCTAGAAACAAGTGAGACTGGTTTTTCTACAGGTCTTTATCAGATTTACTGGTTTTATATTGTGTATTTATATAGTCTTCAGGAATCATAATTTATTTAAAACTGAAGGAAATTTCTCATGGAGAAGATGCTTGGGCGGTTAGACTTTCCTTTTGGCAGCAGTGAAGTTCTCACTGCTACCGGATGTAGACCAACCAAAAAGCGGAATGAAAGTGGCCCATAACTCAAGAGACCTGGCTCAAGTGGAGGTTCTATGACTTATCAGCTCAAGTGCTCTCTAACCCCCACAAAAATGGGAGTCTATGTGGTCTAGTCTCAGGATTCATGTTTTTGAAAATGTGATAAAATTGGAAACAGAATTTTTTACTGGGAGTTTGGAGCTAGGAGCAAAGAGGAAAAGGTAGGAATAATCACACATGAAAACTTTTTTTTTTTTAACAAGACACATGAGTAATTTTCCCTGCCGGGCATGGTGGCTCACATCTGTAATCCCAGCATTTAGGGAGGTCAAGTTGGGTGGATTGCTTGGCTGGAGTTTGAGAGACTAGCCTGGGCAACATGGTAAAACCCCATCTCTATGAAAAATACAAAAAATTAGCTGGGCATGGTGGTGCACCCCTGGTAGTCCCAGCTACTTGGGAGGTTGAGGCAGAAGGATCTCTTGAGCCCAGGAAGTTGAGGCTACAGTGAATTAAGATCGTGCTGCGGCATTCCAGTTTGGGTGACAAAGTGAGACCCTATATCAAATAATAATAATTTTCCATATTCTGTTCTTCTCTGAGCACATATTTTGCACATCTATAAAATGAAAACTGGTTGGTAAGCATTTTTCCATAGTAGGAATCATTCAAAGTAAATCTTACAAGGAAGAACAATATGAGAAATATATAACAGCAGAGTTGTTCTGGTGATTTGGCTGTGGAGAACCCAGGGCTCTATCCTTTCAGTCCCTTTTTATTCCATCTTCTCACTTCAACCTCCTCAAGATAGACCATAAAGCACCTTCCAGTGTATCTAGTGATCAGAGAACAAGCATTTGAAGTGATCTTTTCCAGTTTCAATCATCCAGGATTCTACAAAACCAGCAGAAAATTGAAGGGTCTCTGTCGTATTTGTGGTATTAAGAGCTGAGCAGTTTTTTTTTTTCCTGGTAAGCCCTGAAATTTCCCCATAAAAACTCGATGGAAAAGGAAGTTGATAGCCACTCTGTTTACACCTCTTCCAGTCTGTGTTTACTTATGATGTTAAGCATTAAATATCACATGATTGCATTAAGGGGAGTAAACATATAACCTGAAATAAGTACTCTAAAGGAGAGGATCACACAACTGTGGAAGGTTGTAGCCGAGAACCTGACTTAGACTACAGTAAGGCTGGCTGTGTGTGGGGGTGCAGAGGAGGAGCCATTGAGTGGCTGTAGAAGGCTAAAGGGGTTGAAGTGATGAGTGTAGCATAGCATGATGATGTCAGTGAAGTGGCCAGGAAAACAAGTTGGGACAGTTTTGTACTGGAGCTGGTGTCTCATATTGGCTTGCAAGAGCAAACAGTTAACTCTTCAGGAATCTTATAATGTCATTGACACTTTTTTGATAGCTTGAAACTGGCCATGGTGGGTGTTTTTCTGTCACCCAAATCAGAAAATGCTAAAACTAAGATTTTTCCCTCTAGCCAGTTGTTAAATACTTTTGGACATATCCACTAGACTGGGGGCCTTGTTGGCCATGATAAAGCATTGGGAAGTCGTTGAAGGATTTTATGTAGGGGTGTGTGTGTGTGTGAGTGTTACCATGAAATAGAGACATTGATTTCATTAACTGCACCATGGTTGCTATATGATTGGTCCACAGAGCACTCATGGATGAAATAGACAGGAGCTACCTTGATGGATGCAGGGTTCTTAAGATTGCAGACAAAGACTAGAGCCCTCACAGGCCCTGCAACTGTATGATGGTAACGAAAACACATTCCTTTCTCCTTTGCTTTGAGGCATTGGGAGTATCTGCTGAAATGCTGGAGTGATATCAAATTAGTGTCAGCAATTAGCACATTGGCTTGAATTAGTTTATGAGATTATGCTTTATAAAAAGTAAAGTCCTAAGGGAAAAGCCCCTAGAAAATGTGCAGTTTGATCTGGGGGAGGGAGAAGAAAAGGGCTGGAGGATGGAGGTAATTTCTAGGAGGACAACACAGTTGGGTTCCCTTAGGAGACCACGGTCACATGCAATAGGATTAAGATACCAGGTTGTTGGGAGAAGAGGAGGATCCTATCTATTAAGCAACAAAACCAACCCTGGATAATTTAAGCAGAAAATACACTTTTTTTTTTTTTTTTTTTGAGACGGAGTCTCGCTCTGCCGCCCAGGCTGGAGTGCAGTGGCCGGATCTCAGCTCACTGCAAGCTCCGCCTCCCGGGTTCACGCCATTCTCCTGCCTCAGCCTCCCGAGTAGCTGGGACTACAGGCGCCCGCCACCTCGCCCAGCTAGATTTTTGTAGTTTTTAGTAGAGACGGGGTTTCACCGTGTTAGCCAGGATGGTCTTGATCTCCTGACCTCGTGATCCGCCCGTCTCGGCCTCCCAAAGTGCTGGGATTACAGGCTTGAGCCACTGCGCCCGGCGAAAATACACTTATTAAAGGAAGTTGTGGCCAGAGAATATTCAGAATAGCCAAGACAACCAAGCCAGGAGGCAACATAATCACCTGTTGTGAAAGGGACCCCATGGGAGGTAATGAAATCATGGGAATGGGTCTCTCCTGTGCTGCTCTTGTAATAGCGAATAAGTCTCATGGGATCTCATGGTTTTGTAAAAGGGAGTTCCCCTACACAAGCTCTCTTGCCTGTTGCCATGTAAAATGTGACTTTGCTTGTCTTTCACCTTCTGCCATCATTGTGAGGCCTCCCCAGCCATGTGGAACTGTGAATCCATTAAACCTCTTTCCTTTATATATTACCCAGTCTCAGGCATGTCTTTATTAGTAGTGTGAGAACAGACTAATGTATAATAATATAAACATTAATTCCAAACAAGACTTCTAGAAGCAGCAGTGATGCAGCAATGAATAAGAGTTTTTGCCTTCAGGGAGTTGACATTTAAATGGGGGGTAAATCAGACAAAATGCACAAAAACAAATAAACAGGACCATTTCAAGTCACGGAGGAGATAAAAATGACACATAGTCAAGGTCCTGGATCCAGAGTGGGAAACTAATATTTATAGAATATATTCACTATATTGCTAAAAAGTGGTTATCATGATCTCATTTCACAGGTGAGGAAAGTAAAGCTCAGAGAAATTAAGGGACTTGTTAAAGGGCAGAGAACTAAACAATAAGAGAGCTTAAATTTCAGCCCTCACATTCTGTTTCCCAGGTTGAGTACTTGAGAGAATTTCTTTATATGCTGATATTTACTTCATAACCATATATTTTCCTATTCCTGACTCCCCAGTTTTCTCTTGTAGGAAGCTCATACAAAATCCAGACCTAATTGATAACATGCAATTTGGGTAACATTTTGAAGATTATTTTCAAGAGCTTTTTATACATGGCCTTATGTTCTCCTCAGAGTATTATTTTTTCTGTTTTACAGGTGGGACAATAAAACAGAAACGTCAAGTGACTTTCTCAAAGTCACACAGTTAGTAAGTGCCTGGGGTGGGATACAGCACCATTTTTTTTTTTTTCTGTGCTCCATCCCAGAAGTCCATCTTTCTGTGAGTTAGAACTACTTTTCATTTCCTCCAAGTTTTGATAGCACCTGGGATGATGCTGCTGTAGTAGGGGTAAAAGGCTACGATGTTTTAATTCTGTGTGTATGTGGATAAAGGGGTGAATGGATGATGGGAAGGGAAAGTCCGGCTACAAAATTCCCATGTGGGGCAGAGAAAAAGCCTCTTGAGTAGCTCTATTCAACCTCTTCTCAAAACTGCAAAGCAGGATTTGCTCCTGTGAAGCAATTTGCACATTTGCACATATGGCCAGGAAGGCAATGTGGTTCTAGTGATTATCTCGGAAGGCAGCCAGGTTGTTACAGAGATCAGATCTTTCAGTACTAGATACCCTGCTCTGTTGTTTGTCGATTCAGATCCTTTTTAAAGCTGAGACTCCTACTTCCCAGAGACTAGGAAAGCCAGGCTGGTCAGGACCACTTCCTTGATCTTTTATGATTTTAAGTTAGTATGGTGTCCCTGAAAATTCTCCTTGGAAACAACTTCATATTGCCTAATGCTCCTTTTTGAGTATAACAGTTTTTGGTCTTGATTTGAAAATTTATTATTGACACTTAGTGTCTTCTAGAAATTGGTTGTAAATGATCTTTCTGCTGCATAAATGAGGCAGGTTCCTATTGTGTAAAGCCATAAACATCCTATATTTATTTGGCAGAGCATCTAAATCATTGTTTCAGCAAATACTAGGATTGCAGGCTTTAGTCTGTGGTTAAATTGAGTTGGATTATGCCCTTTCTCTTCACTGATTTAATTCTCTGCTTCATGCAGTCTGATAGATGCTATTGTGCTCTGAAAAATCAAATAGGATATCTGATCAGGTGTAGCCATTTTCAACTATTAAAATATTAGAAAAAAATGTTTCTAAAAACCAGTCATTAGAGCTGATTGCAGTTAAAATTGTACTAAGTGCCTTAAACCTTCTAGTATCATGCTCCGATGCCCTTTTGGTGCCTGGGAAGAGAGCAGTGATGAGACTGCAATTGCTGGAGGGAGCTTCCAGAGCAAAGAATAGAGGGCCTCTACCTGCTTTTAGTCACTCATCCCTATGTTACTTCCAAACCCTTTTTATTAGACCTAAAACAAAAAGCTTCCTTAGATTAAGGTGGCAAGATTCAGGAAATATTGTTTTCTCTAAGGCTGCCTTAAAGGTGCCTGTTAATCATTTTATTTGAAAATTCAATGTTGCTGAACTCCCACACAAATTTCAGTCTGAGAGCTCCAGAGAGTTTTCTGGCCCTTAAGTATGTAAGATTTATAGCCTGGTGTTCCAATTAAGTAAAATGCAAGGGCTGGAGTGAAGAGAAGAGGAAGGACGTGGTCAAGCTACACAATAGAAGTAAAGGTTGGCTGCTCTTCTTCTAATTTCAGGAAAATTCTCAGGCTCTGAGAACCTGGCATAGTTTGGGTCCTACGTTTGCCAGCTGTAGCTGTCTAGTCTCACCTTCAGGAGGATGTTTGTGGTCAGAAAATGGTTTGATTTGCTGTGGTCTAAAACATTTAATCTGCTTAGTTTTTGTTTTGAATGATGGAATAATCTCTCAGCCAAACTTCCCAAGCTGAAATAAGACTAACCCCACCTTGTTAGATCTTTTAATGATTTGAAAATCATTGTCCTATTTCTTCTCAGCAATCCTAAAAGTAGGTTGTGTCATTACTGTAACACCCATTTTACAGCTGGGAACACTGTGGTTCAGAGATAGGAGTAAAGGGATATAATTAGGACCCTGGAGCCAGACTGTCCACGTTTCAGTTCTGCTCCTACCATTTACTGGCTGCATGAACCCAATGTCAGCAGCCAAAAAGTGGGAATAATAATAAAGTGATAAGAGAACCTACTTTACAGTTTCCTTCCTTTTTGAAGGAACAAATGAATTCACATATGTAAAGCACTTAGAACAGTTCCTGTCACATAGTAAGGCACAAAAAATGTTAAGTTGTTGCTATTATGATTCTACTTACTGTTATTACCTGAGTTACAGTCTGTACTACTTTATGGAATCCAGGTCCTTTGATTTCTAATGTTTATTAACCATTTTTTTTAAGACGTCTGTGAAGAAATGAATCTTTTTCATGTCACAAATAGCTTTTGCAAAGTGAGAGGGCATATAGCAGTGAAATCTTTTCTATGTGGATTTTCTTCAGGCTGTGTACAAGAAGCAGTACGAATGAAAATGTCTAAATAGACAGCACATCATTAGGTAGGGTCAGGGGAGGTACATTGGTCTGTTTCAGTTGTTGACTGAGGAGGGAGTCATTAGGAAAATGAAAATGGGTTGCTATGATTGCTAATGGAAATGCTGTCATTGGCTGAAAATAAAGGGCCCAGATATGATGGGAGAAAGTCTAAGTTAAGGGATAACAATATCGCAAGAACAGAAAACCAAACACCGCATGTTCTCACTCTCACACAATGGGATCACTTGGACACAGGAAGGGGAACATCACACATCGGGGCCTACTGTGGGGAGGGGGGCGGGGGGAGGGATAGCATTAGGAGATATACCTAATGTAAATGGCGAGTTAATGGGTGCAGCACACCAACATGGCACATGTATACATATGTAACAAACCTGCACATTGTGCACATGTACCTTAGAACTTAAAGTATAAAAACAAAACAAAGAGGTTGCAAGCTAAATAAAAGAGTAGGCAAAGATATTTATCTAAATATCGATCTTTCCATCTATTTATATAGAGTGGTTTTGCAGGTTTTTTCCTCAGTGCTAAAAAAACTGAGATAAAATGTGAACGCCTGCCAGTCACAGAAATATTGAATTATGGCACCCTTCTCCATGGACTCTTCTGCAGTCATTACAAAGAATGAAGTACAACTTCCAGCTGACTTGCAGGGATTTCCATGAGTTATTGTTGAATAAGAAAGTGATTATGCAGATAAGGGGGTATAATAGGATCCTATGTTAGTAAAACAAATGTAGACAAACTTTGGTGCATATTTGTATAGGATTATATGATGATGGAGGGAAAATAAGCATGAATACTATGTTGGTAACACTGACTATCTTGCTAGGGAAACGGGCTACTGATGAGGGAGGAGATGTGTAGGATAAAGGGGCAGGGTAAAAAGCAAGTTAAAAACTGCACCAAAATAGGGCATCATGACATATATTTGGTCCTGCACATAAAAATAAATTCTGATATTGGCATGCATTTTTAAATCAATGCATACATTTATGCATTGATGTAGTGCTTCCTTTCTTTCCTTACAATCTATTATTAAAATGATAATGTATTTGGCAACCAGGCACATCTTAGAAGGGGAAATGTGATGAAAGGCACAGGAAAGGGCAGGCCAAACAGAGGCTTCAATACTCCCCATTTCTTTGGCAATAAATTTCTAGTGCTGTGCTGCCTATTCAGTAGCCACTACCATGCGTGGCTATGGAGAATTTGAAATGTGGCCTGTCTAAGCTGAGATGTGCTGGGAATATAAAAAATAGACATCAATTTTTGTACCAGTACCATGCTGTTTTGGTTACTGTAGCCTTGTAGTATAGTTTGAAGTCCAGTAGTGTGATGCTTCCAGCTTTGTTCTTGTTATTTAGGATTACCTTCCCTATACAAGCTCTGTTATGATTCCATATGAATTTTAAAATAGTTTCTTCTAATTCTATGAAGCATGCTAATGGTTGTTTAATGGGCATAGCATTGAATCTGTAGATTACTTTGGGTAGGATGGACATTTTCACAATATTGATTCTTCCTATCCATGGTCATGGAATGTTTCTTCATTTGTTCACGTCCTCTCTGATTTCTCTGAGCAGTATTTTGTAGTCCTCCTTGAAGAGATCCTTCGCTTCCCTCGTTAGCTGTATTTCTAGGTATTTTATTTTCTTTGTAGCAATTGTTAATGGGAGTTTATTCATGATTTGACTCTTTGTTTTTCTGTTGTATAGGAGTGGTGGGAGAGGGCATCCTTGTCTTGTACTGGTTTTTAAGGGGAGTGCTTCCAGCTTTTGCCCATTTAGTATAATGTTGGCTATGGGCTTGTCATAAATGGCTTTTATTGTTTTAAGTTATGTTCCTTCAATACCTAGTTTATTGAGATTTTTAACATGAAGGGATGTTAATGGAACAGAATAGAGAACTCAGAAATAACGCTGCACATTTACAACCACCTGATCTTTTACAAGCCTTACAAAAACAAGTAATGGGGAAAGGATTCCCTATTTAATAAATGGTGCTGAAAGAATTGGCTAGCCATATGCAGAAAATTGAAACTGGACCCCTTCCTTACACCTATAGAAAAATTAACTCAAGATGGATTAAAGACTTAAATGTAAAACCCAAAACCATAAAAATCCTAGAAGAAAATCTAGGCTATACCATTCAGGATGTAGCCATAGGCAAAGATTTCATGACAAAATAATCGAAAGCAATTGCAACAAAAGCCAAAATTGATAAATAGGATCTAATTAAACTAAAGAGCTTCTGTACCGCAAAATAAACTATCATCAGAGTAAACAGGCAACCTACAGAGTGGAAGAAAATTTTTGCAATCTACTCATTGGACAAAGGTCTAATATCCAGAATCTACAAGGAACTTAAATTCACCAGAAAAACTAACCCCATTAAAAAGTGGGCAAAGGACGTGAACAGACACTTCTCAAAAGATGATACACATATGACCAACATATTTAAAAAAAGCTCAACATCACAGATAAAGAAATGCAAGTCAAAATCGCAATGAGATACCAACCATCTCATGCCAGTCAGAATGGCAATTATTAAAAAGTCATTTATTAAAAAGGCAATTATTAAAAAGATGCTGGCGAGATAGGAACACTTTTCCTTCTGTTGGTGGAAATGTAAATTAGTTTGACCACTGTGGAAGATGGTGTGCTGATTCCTCAAAGATTTAGAACCAGAAATACCATTTGGCCCAGCAATCCCATTACTGGTATATACCCAAAGGAATATAAATCATTACATTACAAAGATACATGCATGTGTATGTTCATTGCAGCACTATTCATGATAGTAAAGATAGGGAATCAGCCTAAATGCCCATCAATGATAGACTGGATAAAGAAAATGTGGTACGTATACACCATGGAATACTATGCAGTCATTAAATGGAATGACATCATGTCTTTTGCAGGGACATGGATGGAGCTGGAAGCCATTATCCTCAGCAAACTAACACAGGAACAGAAAATCAAACACCACATATTCTTACTTATAAGTGGGAGCTGAACGATGAGAACACATGGACACAAGGAAGGGAAAAACACACACTGGGGCCTGTTGGGGGGTGTCGCTGGGGGAGGGAGAGCATCAGAAAAAATAACTAATGAATGCTGGGCTTAATACCCAGGTGATGGGTTGATAGGTGCAGCAAATCATTATGGCATATGTTTACCTATGTAACAAACCTGCACATTCTGCCTGTACATGTACCCCAGACCTTTAAAAATTAAAAAAAATCAGATTTCAAAGACTTAGTGCGTCTTTGAACATAAGACAAAAACAATGTAAAATAGCTCATTAATTTTTTTATATATAAATTACATGTTGAAAATATTTTGGATATATTAAGTTTAGATATATACATTATATATATGAAAAATTATATATATAAAATTTATATATACACACACACACACACACATATTTTTTTGAGATAGGGTATTACTCTGGTTGCCCAGGCTGAAGTGCTGTGGCATGATCTTGGCTTATTGCAGCCTTCATCTCCCAGGCTCAGGTGATCCTCCCACTTCAGCCTCCTGAGTAGCTGAGACTCTAGGCTTGAGTCACCACACCTGGCTATTTTTTGTATTTTTAGTAGAGACAAGATTTCACCGTGTTAACTCAGACAACATGAACTCCTGGATTCAAGCAATTGGCCTGTCTTAGCCTCCCAAAGTGCTGAAATTATAGGCATGAACTACCACGCCTGGCCACATGTGTTCTTAAAATTATTCTTTTCTCTTTATTTTTACTTTTTTTAAAAATGTGGCTACTAGACACAAAAAATTACATGTGTGGTTCACATAGTATTTCTACCAAATAGCACCAGCCTAGAAGAGTTATGGAAGGATGAGATGACAGGTGGCCAAGAGGAAACCGATTTTTATCCAATTTGGCAGGGAGGAATGCTAGGTGTAATGAACAAGGGCATCTCTTTACAACAGGAGTTTTCAAAGGGTGGGCACTCGATCAACTGCATCCGTATCAGTGGGGATATCTTTGAAGGGCAAATTCTCCAGCCCCATCAGACACCTAATGAATCAGCAACACTGGGTATGGGGCCCAGCAGTCTGCATTTTAACAAACATTCCAGATAAATCTGACGCAGGCTAAAGTTTGAGAACCATTGCTTTAGAATAAGGCAGTGCTTGGATGAAAACCGTAACATCAGGAACCAGGAAGAGAACGTAGTCTGTGTTTTGGAAGAAGCTTCAAAATAGATGGAGCTTATCCAAAAGGCAATGAATTCACTGTGCTACAAGAATATAGGCTTTTAGCAAGGGGTCATTTCTGAGGAGAAATTCTGAGCAAGTAAATGGTGGTTAAATGGTTCAATTACTTTCAAGTCTCAGCATCAGCCTTTGAGCTGTCATTATTGTGTTTCTTTGATAAGTGTGATTTTAGCCTACATGACAGCTTGAGAATGAAGGAGACATGTGTGAAACTTGGCATTCGGAACCATTTTGGGTGCTTTAATGACCTCACTTACTGAAAAACAAGCCAGTTATCACTGGACAGAAAATAGTATATATTTATCTTTGGGATTGAAACAGGTTAAAAAAAGATAGTGTTACTCAGTTTTGTCTAACTTTCATATAAAACATAAAATTTCTTTAAACAACACACCTTCTACTTCTGACGATTAATTTAGTATCATCTTTGAAAACTGCCTAGTTCCTTGATGAAAAAATTTGAAACCTATTTTCACTTCATGAAAATGATGTGCTTGATATGCGTAACACACCAGAATGCAAGTCATGTTCTCACTCAGGGAAAGGGACATGGAACATGGAGTATACTTGTCAACAAAGTGGAACGTTACTACAGACAGACACGCCCACCCACCCACACACCACAATGAAACAGAAAACTTCCTATTTTTATTCTCTGTGTTCAAAGACACAAAATGCCTTACAACTAAAAAAAGATGAGTATGTTATTTCATTATTGGAATATACTACCAAAGATGCCCCGCTAACATTTCCATGGTTTTTATAGTAACACATTATTACACATGCCGTGGGTAAATTAAGCAACAAAGTGGCATTTTCTTTAATGCATAAGCTAACTGGCTGTAGATAGTTAATAACTATCAAACAGAAATAATGAGATCAGTATAAATAAGATCCACAAACTGTATAATGAGACTAGTTTGTTTTAAATCATAATACAATGATAATTTAGAACTCCATAAGCAAATATTAACTACCCACCATGTACCAGTCATTGTTTCAGGCACTGGAAATATAATTTCAACAAGACAAACATACTTCTTTCTTGTATGGATGTGGTATAAGTAGATATTGAAAATTAGGCTGGGCTCAGTGGCTCACGCCTATAATCCCAGCACTTTGGGAGGCTGAGGTTGGAGGATGGCTTGAGGCCAGGAATTCAAGACAAGCCTGGGCAACATACTAGATCTCATCTCTATAATTTTTTTTTTTTAAATTAGCTGGGCATACAGCTGTTGTTTTAACTACTTGAGATGCTGAGATAAGAGGATTACCAATGACATAACCAATTTACTTTTTACATAGATTACGCTGTAAAACCACATTAAAGCATGTGGATAATGAGTTGATACAGAGGCAGGGGCTGTGTTGCTGGAAGTAGAATAATTGAGTCAATTTTTTCACTAGTCCAGACAAAGATAATGGTGGGTGGTGGCCATGAAGAAGGGAGAGAAGTGAGTGGGTGTGAGCAGTATTTAGGCAATAGAGTCAGCATGATTCTCTCATGTTGGTGGTAGACTGAGTGTGTGGAATAAGGTAGAAGATGCCCCTCAAGTTTCTAATTTGAGCAAGTGTATGGAATGCTGGAGAAGGGGCAGGATTTGGAGAAAAGGGAATGAGGTCAATGTTAGAAAGTCTGAATTGATATACACATGAATCATCTAAGCAGAGATGAATAGGGGAATAGAATTGACTGAGCTGGGCATAGAGAGGTGGAACCCCTGGCAAATGAATGGTAATTGAAGCCAGGGGAGTGAATGAGCATTTGATGTCCTGCAAGAAGAAAGAGGGTCTAGGACGACATGGTCATTTAAGGGAAGACAGATGAGATGGAGCCACCTAAGATGACAAAAAAGATTTCAAAAAGGAAGGAAAAAGCAATACATGATAGCAGAGAAGCAAAGGAAAGGAAAGGTTTCTGGCAGGAGTGTGACGGCAGTGTCAAGTGCAGCTGAGATAGGCGTGGAGATAAGGCAGAGACAAGCTCCTTGGTGACCTTGCTTGACAAGCACAATGTCTGCGGAGTGGTGAAGGCAAAGGCCAGGCTGGGGAAGACTGAGAAATGGATGGGAAGTAAAAGCTGCAGAAATGAAAGGAGTGCAGTCAGTAGCTGTAAGAGACAGTGCGGAGGGAGGATAGTTAAAATGAGAGAGAAATATCTTTAAATGCTGGTTTCCCGCAAACTGTTATCGTGGTAGTGAATAAGTCTCATGAGATTTGATGGCTTTTATAGGGGGAAACCCCTTTAGCTTGGTTTCATTCTCTCTCCTACCACCCTGTGAAGAGGTGCCTTCTGCCATGATTGTGAGAAGCAATCTGGTGGGAGAGAGAGGTTGAATGTAAAACAGAATGGGTAGGGAGACTAGAGTACCTGAGAAAGCAGAAAGGCATGAAATTCTGTGTTCTTAGATGGGACGTGGGGGCCCTCTTCTATACTAATAGGCACTAGGAGCTGAAATAATTTCTGTCTGATAATTTCTATTTTCTCTGAGCAGTAGGAGGGACCCTAATCTGCTAAGGGTGAAGAAAAGATGAAAAAAGGAAATGGTTGAGACAGTCATTGAGGAGAATAAAAAGTCTACTGACTGGGGATGCATAATACCATTGTTTGAGTAGAGTTGACAGTCCCATGAGGAAGACTACTATAATTTGTAGTGGTATCAATTTGGTGGCTTGTGTGGTCTTTCCCATCAGAGCTCAGCAATATTGTGGAGGAGCATCTGATACGGTTTCGCTGTGTCCCTACCCAAATCTCATCTTGAATTGTAGCTCCCATGATTCCCATGTGTTATGGTAGGGACCCGATGGGAGATAATTGAATCATGGGGGTGGTTTCCCGCCAACTGTTATTGTGGTAGTGAATAAATCTCACGAGATTTGATGGCTTCTATAAGGGAAAACCCCTTTAGCTTGGTTTTCATTCTCTCTCCTGCCACCCTGTGAAGAGGTGCCTTCCGCCATGATTGTGAGGTCTCCCCAGCCATGTGGAACTGTGAGTCCATCAAACCTTTTTTTCTTTATAAATTACCCAGTCTCGGGTATGTCTTTACAAGCAGCATGTAAATGGATGAATACAGCGTCTGAGGCAAATAGTCATTATTTAATATCAGTGTGACCTCAGGCATGTCACTTATGCCCTCTGTCTCCTCCACCCTGCACTGTTTCCTCATCTGTGAACTGGGAACAGGAAGAAGACTCCCTGCCCCTGTAGGGTTGCTGTAGTTACTAAAGAGTCGGTGCACATAATGTGCTGAGGACAGTCAGCACGTGGTGTGCACTGCAACTGTTAGCTATAATTTAGGCTTGAGGTTTTGGCAGGCATTTGGGATGCTAGGAGCAAAGGAGTGGAAGATATTATTAACAAGAGAGTGGTTGAAATGATAGACTAAGGAGTTAAACGGGAGGAATAGGGAAGTGAGGAGGTTGATTTTAGAAATCACTAGATTATTTTGTATTCACTGGAAGTCCTCCTGTTATGGATTCCTGGCCTCAGATTGTAGTATGCTAGATTTGCTGACAGAATTAGAGTGTGTATAAAAAATGAACAACATTACCAAGCTCCGTTACCTTAGCTCCTACTCTTCTTTGGCTGTGGCACCCAACACATAAGGAATTTACATCAAAAGATATTATATTGTTGTAGGTTATTTTTTTGGGTGGGAGTAACTCTAGCTTGAAGTAGTTCCTGTGTGTGACCCTTCATGTTTCTAAATTCCCATGAAATAGGAAAGTTCTCAAAAAGAGAAATTATAAGAAACAATATTAAGGGAATCCCTCAAGTTAAGGCAATTTTGTTTTAAGGCTGTAAATTTGCCAACTGTGTTTTTCTCCTTGAGGTCCGCAATGTAATTTAGGCCAGAAAAACAATCAGTTTGGCCCAAGCTTAAATTGCTGCAGAATAAACAACCTCCAAAATGAAACATTATTTATTTTTTGAGATGGAGTCTTGCTCTGTCATCTAGGCTGGAGGGCAGTGGCATGATCTTGGCTCACTGCAACCTCCACCTCCCAACTTCAAGTGATTCTCCTGCCTCGGCCTCCTGAGTAGCTGGGATTACAGGCACACGCCACCATGCTGGGCTAATTTACTTGTATTTTTAGTAGTAGAGGAACTCTCTGCATTGCTGATGTGCTGAGACTTGATGTGCTCATCTGGGTGTGCTGGTGAACACACTTGGAGGCGCTCTTTTGTCTCAGAGAGTACATTTTTGTAATCATTGAGATTATAGATTGGGACCTTTCCCTTTTATGGTAAACATAAATGGGCTTTAGACAACAACATTTATTTCAAAGTAGGAGAATGATTTAGATTTTCTATGATGAGAATATTACTGAATATTACTGAAAAGCCCATTGAGCTTTCTGAAAATAAGAAAACAGTTCATACACTAACGAGCAAATAAATAAAGTACAATTATTAGACTAGGGGATGGCCTCCAGGGAGTTTAGAAATCTTGGTTTTTATTCTTGCCTGTGCAAATAACTTTTACCTGAATTTAGAGGAAACATTTAGAAGTGGGGATGGTAGAGACAAGAGAGGTCAGGAGAAATACTGCCACCCTTAGCTCAAATGTATCCCCAAACCTGTTCTCTTCCCAGAAATTGCCAACGGACAGATGTCAACTATTAAGAATAGTTAATTATTCATTTATTCAAAAACATGTATTAATGGCTTCATATGTGCCAGAGATAGCAAAATACTGGAAATAAAGTGGTAAGAAGATGTATTTCCAGCTCTCAATGGCCTTTATTGATGAAAAAGAATCAAACTCTAAAATATTCGAAGGAATTTATTCTGACCCAAGTGTGAGTGACCAAGGCCCCAGGCACAGTCTCAAGAGGTCCTGAGAACACATGCCCAAGGTGGTTGGATTATAGCTTGATTTTATACATATTAGAGGGATAGAAGTTACAAGCAGACATCAGTCAATACATAGAAGGTGTACATTTGTTCGGCTGCAATGGCAGGACCACTTGAAGTCAGGGAGGGAGCTTCCAGGTCATACGTGGATTCAAAGATTTTCTGATGGGAATTGGTAGAAAGGGTTACACTCTTCCTGAATAGTTAAAATCAGCAGAAAGAAATGTTTGTAGTTAAGATGGGGATAGGGGTTGTGGAAGCCAAGGTTCTTGTTATGTAGATAAAACTTCTTAGCTTCAGAAAATATATGGTAAATGTCTTTTATCAGACATGTGCCAAACTTAGTTAAATGTGTCAAACTTAGTTAAATCTTTCCTGGATCAGGAAAAGACCAGGAAAGGGAAGAGGATTCTTTAGAGAATGTAGATTTTCCTCACGAGACAATTTTGCAGGGCCATTTCAAAGTATGTCAATGAAATATATTTTAAGGTAAAATACTGTTTCTTTCAGTGCCTGCTATCTGTCATGTCATACTATTCTAGAGTAAGGCTGGAATTTGGTATCTTATTGCTACAAAGAGTCTGTTTTGTCAGTCTTAAGATCTCTCTTTTAATGTGAGTGCTTGTCAGTTGTGCCTAAATTTGTTTTGTTTTGTTTGTTTTGTTTTGAGACGGAGTTTTGCTCTTGTTGCCCAGGCTGGAGTGCAATGGCGCCATCTCAACTCACTGCAACCTCTGCCTCCTGGGTTCAAGTGATTCTCCTGCCTCAGCCTCCCGAGTAGCTGGGATTACAGGCATGCATAATCACGCCTGGCTAATTTTGTATTTTTAGTAGAGACAGGGTTTCTCCATGTTAGTCAGGCTGGTCTCGAACTCCCGACCCTGCTTTGGCCCCCAAAGTGCTGAGATTACAGGCAAGGCACGTCTACCCCCCCACCCCCAAACCCCCCACCTTTCTCATCATGGCCTGAACTAGTTTTTCAGGCTTACTTTGGAATATTCTTGGCTGAGAAGGGGGTTTATTCAGTCAATTGAGAGGCTTAGACTTTTATTTTTGGTTGATACCTTACACTGTAACAAACAGTGAGGCAAATACAAAGTTAGAAATAGGGTGTTACAGAAGAATGTAAATGGGACTTAATTGAACTGAGGGAGAGGTAGGCTTCCTAGAGGATATCAAGACTGGAGTCTTGTGGGGTGAAAAGGAACTATTTTGGTGAAGAATCAGGATGGTAGTGGTGGGTGTAGAAAGAGTCCAAGATGAGTTAGTGGCCTGGGCAAAGATGGGCTTGTGGTCTATTGGAGGGATAAATGTGAGCAATTCTGTGTAGCTGGGATCTTAAGGTGCCAGCGGGAGTCTTGGGAGTTGAGGCTGGAGGAAAAGAAGATGCTGTGGCCAGGTTCTACAGACCTTGTGTGCCATACTGAGTAGAAGGGATCTTACTGTGAAAGCACTGAGGAGACGCTGCAGAATTTTTGTATCATGTTTATGCCGTAAACCAAAAATAAAATTCTAAGCCCCTCAGCCAACTAATGGACCTTCCCCTTGGCCAAGGGCATTCCAAAGTTAACCTGAAAAACTAGTTCAGGCCGTGAAGGGAAGTGGGGTGTCTAGACATGCCTCATTTTACTTTCCTACCTTTTGGAATCCAGGCAGAGCTGACCAGCATTAACATCAATATAGAGATATTAAGACTGAATAAAACAGGTTCTTTAAGTCTAATTAAAAAAAAAATTACAATCTATTCTCTGAAGCCTGCTGCCTAGAGGCTTCATCTGTATGATAAAACCTTGGTCTCCACAACCCCTTATCTTAACCCAGACACTCAAGGTCTTTAGATGAGAACTCTTTTAACCAATTGCCAATCAGAAAATCTTTGAAACTGCCTATGACCAGGAAGCCCCCTCTTCCAGTTGTCTCACCTTTCTGGACCGAACCCATGTACATCTTACATGTGTTGATTAATATCTTGTGCATCCCCAAATTGCATAAAACTGAGCTGCTGCCTGACCACTTTGGGCACATAATCCCCTGGGACTGTGTCACAGGCCATGAATCACTCATATTTGGCTCAGAATAAATCTCTCCAAATACCTTACAGTGTTGGACTGTTCCTGTCAGCAATGCTTTAGCCAGATCACTCCTGTTGCTCTGTAGGGTGGGGGTGGAAGGCACCCAGACTAGAGGGAGCAAGAGCAGCAGCTGCTTCTGGAAAGGGATGGGGAAGGACCACATTGAACTAGTGGCAGGTAGGAGTGGAGAAGAGGGGATGGGCTTGGGAGTCACTGAAGGCAGTAGAATTGATAGCATGTGGATACATAAGAGTTATGGAAGAGGAAAGAAATAAAATGGTGCCCATGTTTTTTGCTTATGTACTCAGTAGCAGGTGATATCTTTTGAGAAGAGAAATATGAAAGAGGCAAGTTTAGGAGCAAAGTCTAGAGTTTAGTTATAGAGATAGTACATTTTAAATGTCTCTGGCTTACAAGTGGAAAGCTTAAATTAAGTCGTCGAATATGAGGGTTGAGATCTCAAGGGAAATATTTGCTCTTGAGGCATCATTTTAGAAGTCTTCAAGAGAAATACAGTGATTGAATTCATGAAAGTGGATTCCTATGAAGAGAGAGTATATATAATAGGAAGATGACTAAGGAAGGAATCCCAAGGAACTAACATTTAAGTCATGAGTAGAGAAATAGAACCCTGGGAAGGAAGCTTGAATTAATGATTACAGAAATAGGAGTAGGACGATAGAATAGAAGTCAGTGAAGAAGAAGCTTGTAAGGTTTTAATAAGGTGTCCAATACTACTAGAATGTTGATTAGACCAAGGTTTGAAAGCATCCATTGAGTTTATCATCCAGCAGGTCCTGAATGGCACTGTGAGAGCAATTCCTATGTCATTGTGGGGATAAAATTGGACCTCCATTGTTTTAAAAGTGAGATTTGAGGGAAAAAAAAGCATGTTGATTACACATTCAGGAAGGCTCATTTTGAAGAGAAGGTGAGATGCAGGGCTAAGTAACCAGAGGGAGGACTTATTGGTTTGGAATTTATTCATTCAGTCAACTTCTGAGGCCTATTTTTCTTTAAAGATCAGGGACATGTGTTTATCAATATGCTGAAAGGAAAAAGCTAGTAGTGAGGAAAGGTTGCAGGTTTGGAAAAGAAGTTCTGAGTGTTCATGTAGAAAATGAGTTCCAGGAATTGCAAATCACAGTGAAGTTGATCTCTGGACCAGCAGCAGTGGCCTTCCAAGAGAGCTTGTTAGAAATGAGCAACATCAGGCCTTAAACACTAAACCACAATATGTTTGTCAACAGGAAGAACAATTATTTTGCAATATGAAGATAAGAATGGGGACAGGTAAGTTTCTTGATGTTGGCAATGAAGGACTTAAAATGATGCTGTTTCATTTTGCTGTGAAGGAAAGGCATAGTCTACTGGGGGTGAGTGCATGCAGTTAGAGTCAGCTCTTGAGGTCTGCATGGATATCACTGACAGCTTGACTGGGAGAAATACCCTGGCCTCTATTGTAGTATGAAGAGGAATATTTGTGTGGGTGTCTCTCAACAGCCAAAGGCTGGTATTGGAGGAGGCAGACATTTAGATTGATGCAGGTTTGGGATTTTGCTAGGCAAGTGGGAATCATCGAGAAAGAGGGTGGATTAATGAACTGCAGGTTTTAAGTTGGAAAGAGAAGTCAATAAAAATCACTAAGAACTGATAGATTGGAATGAAATGGGAGTCAATCATAGTCATTAACAGAAATGAGAAATATTACACTGCCAGCAACAGTGAATGCTTGTCCAAAAAGAGCTATTATTTCTCCCTGAGTAATTTTTTGTTTGTATGTTTTACAAATAATTTGTCTAAAGCATTCACTATTTTCTTCCTTCTGCTAGTCGCCTATTATAAAATCTGAGACTGCTCCAGGCACTGAAACTGCCCACCAACATAGTGTCTGTGGTACTAAATCTACTACAGTTCAAGGTCCTTAAAATAAGAATAAGAAGATTTGTAAAATTTGACTGAGACCTTTAAAATATCAGAACTATATTCTTTCCTGTCTTGAATGTCCTTTATATTTTCTTCCTATTTGCAGAATTTATACTTGCAGCATGTTATGAATGCTACACTGATTTTCCCCTGAAAAATATTCTTTCTCTAACCTTCGAACCTCAAAGCACTTAGTTCTTCCCTTACGATACCATGTAACTATCTTTTTCTTTTAAAACATAGTTCAACAGTTTTATTCCTTCCAAGAGACTGTAAAATCTTGAATAGAAGGAGCTGTTTTGCTAATTTTTGTTGCAGTGCTGGGCAAAGAGGCAGTTGTGTAGCTGAGTCATAGGGTTCATAAATGGAACTAGAGGCCCAGAAAGAGACAGACCTGAAGAGAGGGCTGGTGAAGATTACAAAAGGTCTTTTGTAGCAAAATTAGATGTTTAAATGTTAACCTATAAGGAATGG
This sequence comes from Macaca thibetana thibetana, assembly GCF_024542745.1. Lineage (NCBI taxonomy): Eukaryota > Metazoa > Chordata > Mammalia > Primates > Cercopithecidae > Macaca > Macaca thibetana. Next base: position 28,119,754 of record NC_065589.1, read on the forward strand.
GGAGCCACTGAAAAGTTTGAGGTAGGGAAGTGACATGATACTAACATTTCTGAGCATGTGCTCTGTTCAAAATATGGACCGAAAAAATGAGCAGGATCAAAGACCAGGATGTGAGTTACAAAGCTATTGTGATTGTCCAGGCAAGAGATAAGAGTCTGAAATAAGGCATATATTTATATATAAATAGGAAAAAAATCTTCATTTAGCACATTGTAGGATTTAATGATGTTGGATATAGAAAATGAGGCGGGGTAAGACACTTCTAGCTCATTCCTAGTTTCTGAACTGGGTTGACAGGTAATGTCACTCACTGAATCAGAGAAGACAAAACAGATTCAAGGAAGAGGAAGTCATAAGAGATGATATGTGGCAGGTGGGGAGTGATGAGTTCAATTTTAGACATTTAAAAATATTTGATTTTTGGTAATAAGTGTTGGCTGGATACATTAAAAAATAAACGAATGAATAAATAATAAATGAATATTGAGACTGTTTTGAACTTTAAGAAAGAGGCAAGGTTGAAATGGAAACATATTATTAAGAATGTTTATATTTCTTTTCCCCAAGTGGAACTGATTAACCACTCCTACGGCCGAGTCTGTTGTATGGAAGCAAAACGTGGCTGAAATTCCACTGACCTTTAGAATATACCCACGTTTTCATACGATGTTCATTTTCATTCCAAATGGCACAGCACAGCCCTAGGGATTGTTCTTTCTGGAGCATTTGAGCAATAAAGAGAATTTGTGCAGCACTTGCATTTCACATGCGGGTTTCAAGCCAACTTGATTCTAAACACTGCGTTAGCCACTTTTAAAATATTTGCATATCTGGATTTGTCTCTTCTTTGTACCAGTAAGTTTGCAGAGTGATCCTGAAAGATGTTAGAAGGTAAAATCTTTGATCCAGCTCGGTGTTTATCTCTGAGCCTTAGCAGAGGCACCTAGATGAGGCAATGAAAGGGCATCAAGGCTGTTATGTTTAGGAACAACATGGCTGATCCAAGAACTATATCTTATAATTCTACCCAGATCTCAGTCTTTGATAACATAAATATATGCCTAGGCCAACTTTTTTTTGTTTTGTTTCATTTTGTTTTGTTTTGAGATAGAGTCTTGCTCTGTTGCCAGGCTGGAGTACAGTGGCACGATCTCGGCTCACTGCAACCTCTGCCTCCGGGGTTCAACTGATTCTCCTGCCTCAACCTCCTGAGTAGCTGGGATTACAGATGCACACCACCACGCCCAGCTAATTTTTGTACTTTCAGCAGAGATGGGGTTTCCCCATGTTGGCCAAGCTGGTCTAGAACTCCCGACCTCATGATTCGCCCATCTTGGCCTCCCAAAGTGCTGGGATTACAGGTGTGAGCCACCACGCCCGGCCTAGGTCAACTTTTTAATATGGTCTGTTTGCAGTAGCATAAGTTAATGTTGTCCTGATTGTTTCTTTTCATCTGTGATTCTCTGGTGCTTTAGAGAGGGAAATAATGTCCTAAATCGGTGAAGTTGCTATATTTGTGTCCCCTTTGGTATACATACCTTTGGTAGGCTGAAAAATGGCCTCCTGAGGATGCCCGCATCCTAATCCCCAGAGCCTGTAAATATGTCACCTTACACGGTAAAAGCGAGTGTGCTGACACAATTAAGCGAAGAATTTTGAGATGGAGGAATTAGCATAAATTATCCAGATGGGTCCATTGTAATTACAAGGGTCTAATAAGAGGAGCACAGGAAAATCACAGGAAGTGTGGGGAATAAAGCAAGGAGCTGGAGGGATGAGACAAAACGGTCTTGAGCCGAGTAATGCAGGTGGTCTCCAGGAGTTAGAAGATGCAAAAAACAGATTTCTTGGAGTCTCCAGAACAAATGCAGCAGTCTTGCCAACTGCTTGGTTTCAGACTTCTGATCTACAGAATTGTACAAGAATAAATGTGTTTTCTTTTAAGTGATTAAGTTTGTGGTAAGTTGTTACAGAAGCGATAAGAAGGTAACTACCCGTTGAATCAACATATAGATAATGCTGAAGCAGGAAGGATCAGTCTAGATGTAAAGTGGAATTTCCCAATTAATTTTAAAGGAACTTCAAACTGTGTATTGACTACAAATGCTGCTATTAGTGCTCTTAAAAAGAATCTCTGGAAGGCAAAGAGCTTGGCTTAGCCTAAACATGAGTTAAAATAGTTGGCCACCATAAACAAGCTATTATCACAGCAGCCCCTTGACAGATTGTCTGTTAACAACTTGGTTGGATTTGACTAAAGCATTTGTGATCTACCTTCAGCTACTTTATGTATACTAAAACATCAAGGATGCTTCCATGCTCTCAGAATGGTACCTCAATCCACTGGACTTGGTTGAGTTCCCTGCTTAGCTTTCAATTTGTAAGCAGTGTTTTAGAGTATTTATATCATGCAGGGAAAACATGGACATTTATTTATGAATTGTAAGTCCTGGCTTGCACTGTTTATTTTCAGAAATCAAAAGTACATCATCTCTGCCAACATGCATTTTTTTAAATGCCCACGCAGATCCCAGAGAATATTGGCATAAAAATTTAAAAAATTGTGTAAGTGTTTTAAGCCTGTAAATTGCAAGCCTTGTGTTGTCAAGCAGTGTAGGAACACCCATAATACAGGAGAGATGTTGAGCCACATGGCTCAGAAGTAACAAGTAGTACACTAGCAATTGCTTTGGTAGTGTACTACTGGCAAAGAGCCTCAGAGAAGAAAGCCTCCATGAGTCATATGATTTCTGGAGGTTTAATGACAACCCTAGAATTACATTGGCATTAGCCTCCAAATTGAGAAGACACTTGAAGGCAGAATTCACATTAGCTTGCATGACTCAGTGTGAAACTGAAATCATGAAAGCATCTGGAAGAATAAAAACTCTAATGCATACAGTTACAGGCAAACCTTCATGTATTTGTGGACTCAATCAACAAGCTCTGCTTGGTGCCTATGGCATACTATTCACTGTGCTTCTTCAGGACAAAATGGTTTTTCCAACTATTAGTATGAGAGAAAAGTCACTCTAAGAACTGATAAAGTCATTGCAAGGCTGTTTGTTTTCCACCAAAACCCAGTTATGTGCTTTTCCTTATTTGATTCCCATGGAATCTCTGTAACTTCACGTGTCTATTACATTGTAAGCACATAAAACACTTCTATTATTGAATCCTGTCACTGGGGGAGAAAGCTAGATAGAATTTAACTGAGTTTTGCTCTATAATGATCTTGAGTAAGTGTTACTCCCTTGATCTACTCAGTAACTTCCATGTTGATGCTAGTCTTTATCATTAAGTTAATTGTTGGATCTATTTTGAAGGAGGGCCTACAGAGACACCAATAACACAGATGTCAATAATCACAGACCACATGGTAGAAAGTGTTTACATATCTTCTACCCTTTCAGCCCTAGTAAATTTTACCTTGCACTGGATTATATGTCGAACTTTCTCCCTCCTGCTCCAGGTTATAGGAATCTAGATCTAGATGTTTTGTTCTACACTGGCTGTTCTCCCTTAATCATACTTAAGTTCTAGGGCTGATTCAAGGATTTCAGGAGGATGTAAACTCAAAAGTTTGAGGATGGAACCCCAAGTATTCTATTTGTTTTCCTAAAATTTCCTCAAGTTTCCAGTTTACTTCTGTATATATGTCAGCATTCAAGGGGGTCTTCAGATCCTGATTTTAAAAATGCCACTAGCTTGAGCTGACCATCTTCTTTTTAGGGCCTTCCTTGTACTTTGCTCTCTGTCTCCCTAAAGAATTGGACATAGAAGGCATTTATGGACACAGCTATTTCCACACTGGTCTTTGACCACCACAAAGACACTTAGGACATGGCATAGAAGGAGTCAGTGAGTGTAGCATGTATTTCAACAATACTGCTGAAAGTAGGTTTTGTCTTTGGTATTAAAATTAGGGTATCATCCTTCTTGGGGTTTCCTCTGTGACAATGGACTTTGACATAGAATCACTTTAATATGCCAACTCTACCAGTGAAAATTCCTTTCATTTCACTCATGTCACTTGTACGGCTTATAATATTCAGTGTTCTTGGTATTTGCTAAAAGTGATTTTCTATAAAAACTGGAGCTTCAGGGATGGAAGACTGCCTTTCACTTCAAATATGCAAACATTATAACAGAAATCATATGACAAGGTTTCTGGGTACCTGAACAATACATGTGTTTTCTGTCATTGTTAAAAATCTGCTATTTACAATAATTTGCCCAGTTTGTGTGTGAACATTACACTTCATTTTTATGAAACTAACAATCTCTGGCAATGAGGACAACTGCTGCATTGAAGCGCAATATTACTCCTACTGTGGCCATTTCTAGGATAAAAAAGTACTTTTGCATGCTTTCCACTAGAACATTATTGAGAAGGGAAGGAAAACGTTAGAATTCAGGAGAATCTACGAGAAGCTAAAAGAGACAGCAGACAAGATCTAGGGAGCATTTGGCTGGAAGAAAATGAACACAATGAGCATATGGAAATCAAACTGAAGTTTTGTGCATCTTGTCAGCTATGTGCCAAAAGCTGCAGCAATTCCTTCACACTGCTTAGTAAATGGGCCTGACCATAAGAGAAAACGAAAGATTCAATACTGTGAGGAAGCTCTCTAGACTGTTTTAGGGCCAGTTCATTTCCTAGAGCTAAGCTAGGGGTTTCCTCCCATCCCTTGTTTATACAAATTCCCTCCACCCCCTCAACCCCAACCATGCTAATATTTATGTTCTGGCATATGATACCAACTCAAATCCAAAGTTAGCTTGCACGGCTGGAGATGGAGGTGATAGGAAGGTGGATACAGAAATGCCTTTTAGAAATGGAATAAATTATGGATGGTGAACATCCCTAGTATTCTAGCATGTATGTGCTAGATCTAGTGTGTAAAATTTGATCTAGTTGATGCTGAATGATTAAATGGTTTTATGGATTTTTTTTTCCTTTACAGTGTGGGAGTGAGAAAGATCAGGCATGTTCTCAAATGGTACAGTGAGAACCCGTGGGATATTATGGTAGCCTCTGTGGCCAGATTGTTGGAACAAAGTCACCAAGAATGTCTATGAAATTTCTTGATTTCCCCAGTAAGTCCCACTGAGAAAGTTTTTTGAAGCTCTATTTTCAATGTGGTTGAAATTGACAAATACTCTGTAAAATGGCCACAGAGATAATTCTTTTTCAGAAGAGATATCAGTGCTTTTCCTTAGGTTTCTGCCAGCTCTGGAACTTCAGAAACATCACATTATGTTGTATTTTGAAATATTTTTTGTCACATAAGATGCCATTTACTTTGTTTGAACTTAACATCACTGTCACAGATACTTGAACAAAATGACTGTCTTGCTTAAAACATTCTCTTTACAAAGACCATGTGTTACTCTTATATTTGGTTAAAAAAATTTGTGTCATGAATCCAAACAGCAACAGCCATGTGTAATTCTATATTTTCTACGGCAGTTTGTTTAGGACTGATATTCAGTGTGTTGGCAAAGATAGTACTTAAAGATGAACAGTGAATAACAATGGCCTTTAAAGGGAGGGTAAACGCGGATGTAACACATGTCAGTGCTCCTAAAGTACCTTGTAGATATTTTTCTATTTTAATATCTCTCTATTTGCAAAAATACTTTTATCCACTTTGACTGTATTACTACTTTGCTCTTATCTTTTATAATCCTTCGAAGTTTTATGTACATCATAGTGCTTTTCATAGTAGTTTTCCTATAATTGCTAATGGATGCATATAGCAATGAATTTCTGGAGATTGAGATTTTAGATCCTGCTTTCCAAAGTCACCTAGAAGACTTTGTAGTTCAAGTGGTATGGAATATGTGAAAGATCAGGATAACTGGGAAACAACATAGCATAGTAAATTTGGGGCCTTTGATTCACATCTTCGTTTTTGTACTTACTAGCTACATAGTAAGTTACTTTGCCAAGTTACTGAACTTCTCTATGCTGTAGTTTTTTTCATCTGCAAAATGGGACAATAATAGCATCTACCTCATAGCGTTGCTACGAGTGTAGCACACCCTATAGCATAATAGAAGAGATCATTCCATTAACCTTTTGTAATCATCTCAGCAAACTTGCAATAAACATAGTAGTGTCCCCTATTATAGGAAACAAATTGGAACTCCAGGGGGAAGAGACTTTCCCAAGGCTCATTTCATAATCTATGTGCCATTCACCATTATTCAATCACATGTTTGGTTACCAAGTCTTGGCTGGATACTCTCCACCCTATAATGAGACTGGCGTCCTGTGTCAGGGAGTAACAAGCGTAAGGTTCTTAGGCTGCAAGGTTTTGGGAAGGATAATCAGGAGTACGGGGTAGGTTCCTGAAAGACCTCCAGGCCTAAGGAATTTCCAAGTCATAGAAGGGCTAAAGAGACAGGCTGTGTTGACCAGTTTGGGTCAGCAGCTCCAACTTGTTACTTACCACTGGCCGGCTTACTACTTTCTTGAAGGCTTTACAAGTCACATCTTCTCACAGCACTTGGTTCTAGCTAAACAAATGAATCAGCAGCTCTGAGGATACACCTCTATTAAAACAGGGTTCTCTAATCTGTACCTGTACAGATAAATGCCCACAGAATTCAGAATGCTAGGAATATGGCAAGGCAATCCATTCCTGGAGTCACTCCCTTTCCCCTCTTGACAAACACAGCGCAAATAACCTGGAATCAGAAGCCACAGATTCTAGTTTTGGGTCTGTGTCTTATTAGGCGTGCGATCTTTCTGAATCTTAATTCCTCATTTTTAGGCAGAGATAGCCATACTACTTCCATGTTTTTGTCCCCATAGGGTTGCAGGATAGCCAAATACAGTTGTAAGAGAGAAAACATTCCTGTAACTTGCAAAGCACTATGGTATCCTTCTGATCTTCATCGACATGATATTGGCAAGTAAACATACTTCTGGGTACATCATAAAGGTTTTAGGTTTTCGCTTACCTGGCGACAATATGAAAGGGAAGCCATTTGGCAGATTTGGCCAAAAGCCAGAAATTTAAAATGCCCTGTAGGAGCCACTTAGCACTTCAGAATCAGCCAAACCATTTTTGGCTTTGAGAGAGCATATAGGATGCTATTTGGAATTCCCTTGTTTATTCAATTAAGCTGAGGGACCTTGCCGGCCGGCCATCTTCATTTTCCCCTCTTAGTCTTTTTTTTTTTTTTTCTTTCTCTTCCTTTCTTTGGTCAGCATATTCAGCTAGAGGATGACTGATCTATAAGTTTTCTCGGAGCAAATACCACATGGCTTGTTTTTCTGGAATGTGCTCTATATAAAACAATACTTTTCATTGACTATTATATTTGATAACCATCTTCAAAAAAACCCTGTTTATGAAATGTGAATACAAAAACTTAATGATATTGATTAGATTATCTTGGTTGGCTTTCAAAACAAATTGCAAAATAGAATTAGCTTTTCCCTATAGTTCCTATCCAGTTGAATTGCAATCATATGAAACTGATGTTACTATACATAAGTTTTACATGATTAAACCAAATATATTTTAAGGTAAACACTCTATGGAGAATCGAGAGGCCTCAAAAATGAATTAAAGTTTGGCTAGGTTGAAAGTTATGTTTGAACATGTGTTAATGAAACCATCTCTATTCAACTTAAGAATTCTCGGGGGGAAGCAGGGTTACCAATGGGAGGTTAGTACTCAAACTTGGAAGTCAACTTTTCCTATTGACCTAAAAGAGATGCTGTCATTAGATTGCTATTGCCACTGAGTATCTGCCAGAGAAATCTATGCAAACTGAATGTTACATTCCTTAAGGTGTGAGTAATTCTATGAGCAGGATTAAGATTTTTTTAATGAGAACTATCAGAAACTTGCAGGGAAAAGGCATTAGTGTGATACAGTGACAATCTAATACAGAGGAGGTGTACAATAAATGTTTGCTGAACGAATGAACCCTAATTTGGCTCATCATTTCTAAACTGTGCACAAGTTTCAGTAATGTGGAGGTTTATATAAATTTGTCTTGGATGAAAGTGTATGAAAATTGTACAACCATTAGCTTTAACCACCCCTGGGATAAATTTATCCCTGGAGTAGGAAAGGCAGAGAGAGTGTGAAGCTTGAAAGATTGGAAAGGGCATAGGAGAGATGTACCAGTGGGATAATAAGATGCAGGGAGCTTGTTTTGACCGCTGCCTGCAGCAATTTTCACTTGCCTAGGGCACCCCTGTTACTGCGTGGTGGACAGTAGCTAAAATAGGAACTCTGTCGGCCTTGGCAGCTGTAACACCAGCATCTGCATCTTGCATTAACTGCACATTTATGAACGATGTCAGGGTCGATCTGAGCCAGGCAGCAGCAGGAGAAGTTTTCAGTCACTTCAACTTTGCTCCCACCTTGGTGTTAGGACCATCAAAGTCTTGTCAGCAGCAATGATTGCTCACTGATGCTGCAAGCGTGGAAGACAGAAAGGCAATTGGCAATCTCAGTCCCCAGACAGGCAGAACAGCTGGTATCAGGCACCTGAGAGGGAATGCAATCGTGGTAGGTTTTGGAGGTGTTTATGTGCTCTTCCAAGCTGTCTGAGAGCTTGGTGGGTTGTGTATACATGATCAGATGCAAATAGTCCCCAGTGAGCATAACTTGTTTTCCCAAAATTTTACTGCACTGCACACAAGGACAAACTGAAGGAACTCTGTTAATAATCTAGTGGTGAGAGCCACCTAAAATAAGTGGAAGCCATTACAGGCAGGCAGACTGTCATCAGCATTATATTCACTCAGGGAGCCAATGCTGTCCCATAATGAATGACCTCATCCACCTGAACAAAAATAAACAGCAGCAGCTCTTCAGCAGCTGAACTTCCCTTCTGGAGGCTGTTTATTATTCTGAATTAGAGTCAACACTTTTACCTCAGGAAAAAAAAAAAAAAAAAAAAAATAAACAGTGTTTACTCTTCCCCAGAACTCTAATGCTATCTAAAATTCACCTAGAATATATGTTTTGGTGACTCAGATTAAAATCTCCAGGTTCCTAGTGTAAATGCATTCTCTGATTACTACCAAATAACTAACCAAAAGCTCTACGATTGTGGATGTGCTAGTTGTCAGGCACAGAGCTGAGTCTTGTACATGCTAATTGTCTTAGTCCTAGTTTTAGAGACAGGAAAACCAGTTTGTTGGGGTTGAGTGATTGCCCAAGGCCCTACCTAACATGTGGCAGAGCGAGAATGCAAAATGAAAACTACCCTAGCCCAAACTCGAGTCTGCATCACACTGCATGCTGCCATTTTCATCCACACACTACCCAAACAATTGTTTCCAGGCTTCCATTACAAGTTTTAAGTTCGTTAGATCATTTCTTTGACAAATATTTGAGTTCCTATTCTACGCCCAGAAGCATGCTAATCAATGACACAAGACTGTGTGGAGCAATGAGGCAGCTCTAATGGCAATGGGATTAGGAGTCCACAGATTAGCAGAAAAGGACATATGTCTAGTGGTTCAGTCCAATGTAGAAATAGTTAAATGTCACTTATAATAAAAGTCAGACTTTTTTTTTTCTGTTTTGATGGTACGAAGACTAAAAACAAAATTAGACAATTAAAAGGGATGAAGAATAAACTATATAGAAAGCCCAATGATCCTGACTGGGGATAGCTGAATAGAGGACGTGGTGCTCTTCATTGCAGCCCAGATAATCATCTCTTACAGCATCCTACCATTTTGTGCCAACGTTATCTCTGGAGTTGGTATAAGCAAAACAGCCTGCATATTATTAGCCAAAGAACCAGTCTTTCGTAGTCTCATCCTTTCCAAGTATTAATATTTAACTAGCATGTCTCAAGAAAAAAAGTGCACCTGGGCTGGGAGAAGAAAAGCTAAATTTAGAGACATTAAAGGGCTAAAATAAAGTACAATAAATGGAGATTAATTCGCTGCTTTGCATGTGTTGCCTGAAGAAGAGCTTTGGTCTGACTCTGTCACTGATGAAAGAGAGAACATTTTGACACTCTTAAGGGCATATATTACCATGAAATCTGTCCCAAGTCCCTTTTGTCTTGCTTTTCAATGTATTGTTTACAGATGTTAGGCATTTTAATAGAAAAGCCGTCTGCTATTTACCACACATTTCTCAGAGAACAAATTAATTTCTCTGGGATTCCTCTAATTCAGATGAGGTCTGCATTCTTCTTCTTCTCATGTAAATCTTAGTAAGAATGCACTGTTCATTAGCATTGAATAACATGGAACTTTGGAAATAAAAGCCTTCCATCCTGATGCAGGAGATGTTGGTTATAGGCAAGAGTTAAAGATATCAACTCTTTGGTATATAACCACCATATGCAAGGAGAAACCACATCTAATGGAAAAGCTAGTGTTTTGTTTTCAAGCAGCATTGCACAATGGCTCACAGAAGGGCATGGGCTTCATATTTGCCTGGGTCTAGTTCTTACTTTGGAATTTGCTATCTGCAGAACCTTGCCTATGTTGCCTAACTCTTCTGAGCTTCAGTGTCCTCACTTACAAAATGGGGTGCTCTGTTGATAGGTTATTTTGAAGTTTAAGAAAGATTAATGCACATAAAGATTCCAGAAAATACTCGATAGAAGTTAAATATTTTTTAACGGTGTAATCTATTATCTTCTTTCAGAGGATTTCATTTAAAACTCAGTTTTCCAATACAAAGGGTTTATGTAGGGACTGAGAACTCAGCAGATGTAAGTTCTATTCAATAACCATTAGAAATTATTCACCATTTTACATGGGTGCCATTTTACATATGGCACCAAAAAGATATTAACACTTTCAGGATGATAATCAATTCCAACTAGGTTTTCTTGGGAAGGGGGTGGTAGGTTCGTCAATTTTATATGTTGTTCCTTTAGCTAATTTGTGTGATGTTTTTAAGTTTTCTGTGATTTTTACCAACACAAAACACACCCAAACCCGCCCCATGCAGCATTAAAAATATATTCAAGATTAAAATTATTCTTTACTTTAAAAATTATTTTAGTGGTAAAAGTTAAACTGCTTTAATTTGTTTAATACAATGTATTTTCCAATATCAGTGATGCTTGTGAGCTGTAATTTATTTTAAAGGAAGATAAAACAGTCTGTTCCAGGAAAGTTAGTGTCTTTGTTGAAATATTAGCTGTAAAAAGTTTATGCAATCTAATTACAAGTTGCCTATCAATAAGAAGTAGCACATGAAGAGAAAACAGAATACAAATCAAAATCTCAGCTTGGATTAACTACTATACAAGGTCAGGTTAACGTCGTTTTTCACTAACAAAGTTTGTGGATAAGTATGGAAATTTTAGCTTCTCAGTTTAAGGGTTCAGAATAAGTAGTCATACAGTAACAGACCTAAAAGGTCTCTTTTATTCCCATTTATTTTTTTCCAAATTAATACAAGATATACACAGGATTTTAGCTAGCAGTGATAACTGTACTGACAGTCAACTAATCACATCATTTATTTTGCATTTGCATTTTGATTGTGACAAATTTTGGAAAAGGAATGAAATTGTGAAAAGTATTATCAAAGTAATTTTATAAACTTTTCTGTGATTGAATTGAACATGTTTAGGGAATAAATTGTTTCCCTTGATGCCAATTGGGTTATGCTTTGTTGCTCCTCTGAGTTGATTTACATCTCCTTTGCAATGTTATCAAATGTCTGTTATCATTCTTAATCAAGCGCAGTAGTCTCCAAACAAATCAGAGGCAGTGTGGCATCCAAGGAGAGCACCATCACATTGCCTTTTAAAAATGTAATTGATTATATAGTTGCTTAATTTTATGAGGCAGCATTGCAGCAAGTATTGCTAGATATTAAGCCAGATATCCATTCATGCAAGGAAGATCTGTAGATGCAATTTAAAAGTGCTCATTTTAGAAATTATGAGGGTTTTTCCCCAATGGAGGTTTTAATGTGAGTTTTGCAAAAAGGCTAGGCCGCTAATTCGTCTCTCGACACTGGGAACTGTGGATTTCTGAAAGAAGTGACCCCAGATTCACTCACTTAACCACTTCTAGCTCTTAAGTAACTTAAAATTGACAAAGTACAGTATCAAAATTTGAACAGTAGAAGATAGTAAGATATTTTATAAATAAACCTGGGAGAAGGTAGAAAAATAAATTCCATTAGAACATCTTTCCTTAAGCAAAATTATACTGCTTATTATACTAAATTATATATTTTATATATACCATAATATACTAAATATATACTAAACATGTATACTAATATACAAAAATTATACTATAAACTCTGAGAATCTGCATTTTTATTTGTGTCTATATTGCAATAGTTGTCCAATAAAAAGTATTTGCTTTAGTCAGAAAATTGAATGGATTGAATCAGAGACGTTTGTAACATGATAATATTCATTTGACCTGCATAAAATAGGCCAAGCATCTCATTGATTTTCTACTCATACAAGCAGCCAACTGTGCTCACCTACAGTGTGTAGGAGACTGTGTATGTACATGTCTATTCAGTGTGGTAATTTGGTAGAGTGATAGCAGCTTCCACCTCTGTGAGTGAATGAATAGTTCATGAAGAGCCATTTAGCAGTTGTCAATGAATAGTGCTGAGTCTGTCTCTGTCTCTTATTTTGTCTGTCACAGTCATGCCGACACTAGGATACATGCTTGTCACGTTGTTTACCATGACTCCTCACAACTTCCCAGCATAATCATCCCGTCTCCTATAGTACTCATGAAAAATGTCAATAAGAATACACATGTCCTAGAGAGGAGACTGGAGAAGGAGAAAACTGCTTGGGAGAATGAGCATGTGTGATGATATAATATTTTCTTTGTGTCCAGTTTAAAATCTTACACATGGCAAGTCCACCAAAAAAAAAAAAAAAAAAGGCCACTATAAATCCTTTGGAAGCAATTTGCTTATTCTTGGTCACTTTGTTTGTTTATGGATTGGCTTAATGGGTTCAATAATAAATCCATGCAGAATAATTTGAAAGTATGAACAAATAAAAAAGGCCTGGATATATTTGTTCATTTATTCCATTCATTCATATATTTTTGTGACAGATTACAATGGTATTATGGGGTACACATAATGTTATGATGTATGTATATGATGTGGAATGAGCGAATCAAGCTAATTGACATGTCCACCACCTTATATACATATTTATTCCTCCTGTCTAACTTTGTGCCCCTTGGCCAACATCTCCTCATTTCTCTCATCCCCAGTCTCTAGTAACCACCATTCCACTCTCTGCTTCTATGAACTTGATTGTTACAGATTTTACATAGAGAGAACACGCCTTTTTTTAAAAAATCTTTTTGTGTGTGATATTACTTGGCATAAAGTCTTCCAGCTTCATCTGTGTCGCCATGTGTGACATAATTATTCACAAAAGCCATGATATGGAATCAATGAAAGTGTCCATCAATGAATGAATGGATCGAGAAAATGTGGTATATTTAATTCACTTTTATTGAGTTCTTATGAAATAGCAAGCATTCTCCTGGATGCTAGGGATCCAGAGACATTTATGCTCTGCCTTCCAAGAATTTACAAACTATTGGGTAGGGGTGAGTGGACACATGAGATTTGACAGTGTAGAGTATATCTAAGAGGGACACCTAACCCCAATTATGGGAGACAGGGATGAGGGAAATCTTGTAAGTCTTTTGGAAGAATGAGCCCTGAGGTAATTAAAAGGATGAATAGAAGTTAGCCTTGTAAAGCGTGTGTGCGTGTGTGTGTGTGTGTGTGTGTGTGTGTATAGGAAATAATTTTGAAGTGGATGGTGAGAGGCATGATTGTACAGAGAGGACAAGAGGGAGAAAAAAAGCAATGCATGCTTGGGAATTTCAAGTATTAAACATTTATTTAGGGATAGTGATAGTTATTGGGAAGAATGCTAGGGCGTGAGTTTGCAGAATAAAGATGAAGTGATATCATCAAGCCTTTGGTAAATCATGTTAGGAATCTTGACTTTATGTTGAAGACAATTGGGAATATTTTAAGCATGGAAGGAAGAGATTAGATATACATTTTCAGAAAACTTTCTTCATAAGAAGTGAAGGTAAAATACTTTTATACGATAATAAGAACATAAGATTAATGCTAATACTTGTTAGAAGGAGAGGTAAAGGAAGCTAAGTCTGTTTTTCCACAAAAAGTATAAGGGCAAATAGTCATTTCCATGCTTTTTTTTTCATTTTTATTCATAAATGTTAAGATTTTAAAATTCAACCTGATGTAGCCCAAGTACCAAATTTCCCAGGGTGGATTAAGTGCCGACCAGTAGTCAATTTCCTAGCTGGCTGAAAAGTATCAAATACTACAAGGTGTTTTCAGTGCCATGAACTTTGCTTTAATTCACTGTGATCATGGGGAATACAAAAGGTTCTGCTGGTCCAGCTAAGTTTTTTCTCATGTGAAAAGCTGACCTTGACTTGAAACTGTCCCGTAATTTCCATACATGTTTATTGAGGGCTTATGCCAAAAAGAATCTGTGGTAGGCATTCAGTAAGTGTGTGTTTGATGAAAGAAAAAAAAAAATCTTTAATTCAGTATTCCAACAAGTTATTTACTGAGCATTTACTATGTGCCATGCAATATGCAAGTCATGGGGGCTCTAATGGTGAACAAAAACAGGTCCTCACAGGGTAGTGTAATGGATGGATAAGAATAAAGTTAGGAGAAACACTTTGCTTTCCCCTGTGCCGAAAAGAGAAGTGGGTGAAAATTTAAATGGGTATAACAGCCGGACTGCCCAGGTAAAGCTTAGGTTTGGATAGAAAGCCTGAAAGCTGAGATAATGTATCCCTATTCTCTTTTGGAGGGAGTATATATTGCCCACCTTATAAGGTCAGAGTCCTGCATCTTCTCTTTTAGATGTTTCTAGGTACAGACTTGTGTGTGTGTGTGTGTGTGTGTGTGTGTGTGTTTTCTCCAAATTATGTTTGAATTTCTATCATGATCTTGTTGACTTTTGTTATAAAATTTAATTTATCTAATTAATCTAAATACTCTGTAGCTGTATACAGCCAAAGTCAGGCTGTCAGACCAATACCCAGTCCTTGAAATTGGGATGACTTACACAGCTTTAAAGATCACCCTTCTGTTTATATTTCTAAAACAAAAGCTCAGGGTTTATAAGCACAGTGCCACTTGGATTATAGTATTTAAAGTGGCTGCTAATTCTGTTTGAATGTAATAAACCTGGCTTTTCTCATGAGAAAGCCAATCTCAGATCACATTTCAATAGGCCAATGTGGATAAAAGGAATTTTTGACTGGATGGTGGTGGGGTCGGGGAGGAGGGGTGGATGTTGGAAGAGCGTGATATGGTCTGAGAATCTTGGACCAGAAGCGTGGAGAAGAGCATGGGAACTTTAACAAAAAGTTTCTTTCGTATGTTCATTAATTTTATAAATCAAATGTCAGAAAGTAAAACTCAGTAAAGAATTTGACTGGTGATATGCAAAAGATACTTTGAGAAAACATTATAGGAAACACAGTTTTAAATACAAAATGGAGAAATATTACCCCAAATCAAGGACATTGCTTTGTCTGCATTTGATTTAAATCATACTTTATTGTTTAGCCTGAAAAATGTTTCCAGCTTGGGGGAAGCAAACCTTCTACGATCATTTTTGAAATACTGCCTATATTGCTTAAATGAAGCTTTCCTTTTCTTTATGATTCCATTCCTCCCATCAGTTCTTGCAGTATTTTCATTAGCTGTGAAAGAAACTGAATGGGTCAGGCAGTCCAGAGACTTAACCTCTTTCCTAAGGCCCACTGGAAAACAAGGGTTATTTGAAAATTTCCCTTGTTTTCACTAATATAACACTAGTTACAAGAACATGCTTAAAAAGAGGGAAACATTTGCATCTGGCACTACCACTTGATATATATAAATTGGCCTTAACTCTTACAATCACAAACTTCCAGAACTGGAGTTAACCCTGGAGATAATCTCATGTAACCTTCTGATTAATGTGAGAAAAGTCAGGCCTACAGGACAGAAGAACCTGAAGTTAATGTCTTCTAGATGGACATTTCTAACGTATTGAGTCAGTTTTTCTTTAAGATTTCTCTAGGATATCTATGATCTTGTAGGATGTTTTCATTGCACAACTCCAAGGGGCACAGTTCACAGTGTGGTGAATAGATGATGCCCCCTGGAGTTGTGCAGCAGCTCTAATTTGTGCATTATCTGTATCTCCCACCAATGCTTTCTCATTGGTGGTGATGTATTTCTTTCTAAGTGGAAGGTGCTTGCAAACAATCTGTAGGATTCTATCCATATTACAACTGCAGTTGTTATATGTTTTTGTCAAAGAACGCAGAGATAACAATGAACTGGAAACCAAAGAAATGGAGTAATTTCTTGAAACCCTAAATTTTAATTGCAGCATGTGCAATTAAAATGCATAGTGCCCAGGCCTAGCGACGGCCTGAGCAATATGCATTGCAGCACAATTGGCATTAGGATGCGACAACGGCTTCTGGTACAATGAGTGATGTGTTGGCTCTATTTTACCATCTTGGCTGCAGCATTATCAGTACCTCAGACACTTACCACACATCTCAGAGATACACGATGTGAATCGGAGGGTCCAATTTGGCCCTATGTATGTCCCTTCTGTGAGACTTTTCTGGGGCCTGGCCCTTGATTCCAGCCACCAATATCTGCAACTGAAGGGAATCAAGCAGCGCTAGGGTTCTGAAGCTATGACCAAGAAAGAAAAAGAGAGAATTGAAAGCGTTTCCATCCATTTTATTGGCAATGAGTCAAGGAAAACAGTTTAGAAATATTTGTTAGAAGGGGCTCTCAGGAAGTCACCATTACTTGGAAGGTTTATGGCTAAACTCTGACTGCCGTTATCCATTGATAACCCCAACAATTTAAATTATAGAAGCCGTATACAAATAATTCAAGGCAAGGTCGTGAGCATTTCCTAAAACCTGTTCGTTATTTGGTTGACGGAAACCAGAAAAATGTCTGTGCTTATTACTGGGCAAATTCCTTAAATCAGAGAATTCCATGTGATTTTACTCTTGGGCTGAATTTGCATTTATATGAATAGGAATAACAACTGTGTCTTTGAGAGTTGGATCCTGTCTGTTATTTGTTTTTTCAATTACACTTATTAAATCCCTTGGCTTTTTTTCTCCCCTCCTTTATGCCCTACAAGGGAGTTCATCACTTCAGATTATTTTAAAGATGAATGCGGAGGCAGAGACATTCCAAAGTGGAAGTTACATAGCAAGTCAGTGGCAAAGCCCAGGGGTAGAGACCTGGGAAGACCAGCTGCAATTTGTGCTGTTTAATACTAGCAGCCTCGAAGACAGCAGACCCATTACAGCTGCAGGCTTATTCACTTATTCTAACTTTATCTTTAAATATTGCTAGAGCATCTCATAAGCTAAAGTGCTTTAATATATATACATATGCACACATATAAATATACATACATATACGTATGTAATTACTGCTGAAAACAATCCCAGGAGAGAGATTTTCACATGATTGTGTTTCTGGGTTACAGAAGAAACTGGAGCATGGCGAGGTTAAATGGTTTGTCAGGTGATCGCGAGCAGAGCCATGAATCAGATACGGTGATGCAGGCAGAATTTTGTTCTGCCCATTTGTAGAGGTTGTAGACTGTCCTGGGTTTCAGTCTAGAAAAGGAGTCATGACTTTGGAAGCTGGTATAGGTATCACAAAGGATTTGGCTTGGCGAGAGGGTGTCACAGGAAAAAATGCAGGAGTCAGCCTGTCAGGGTTCCCTCTCTCTAGCACAGGGTCCCCTCTCTCTAGGTCACTGCTCCAGCATCTGTATTTCCAAGGCAGCCTCATGGGCTAATGAGGTTACCTCTGGCTGTTCCTATCACTGGATAGGAACACTCAGGCGGCAAAGACTCAGCTGGGAGAAAGTTTGAAGTTTGTGCTCTGACACCTGAAATGAATTCTGCTCACTGCTCTTCACCCATACCCCATTCTCAGTTAGTTGAAACCATCAAATAGATAAAGCTGCCATTGTCATTTTTTATGCTTATAAATACATGACTTAAAAAGGAACATACAACAACCACACACAGAAATGCTTGATAGTTTTGTAAAAGCCTGCAGAATTACCATAGAGCTAAAAATGAATGAATATTAGCCCTTCTTCTTGTCTCCTAATTTCAATACCAACAAAAATGGAAAGTGAATGTAAAAGACATTTCAACCCAATCATAAAAAGATTATATTAGACTGTTAAAAGGAAAGATGGAAATTGACTCCTCCATGGAAAGCCGACTCACGTAGTGTTTGGGGTATCTGTTTCTTAGTGTGATACCAATAAAATGACTTTTTTTTCCCATAGTACATTTATCAGAAAAGCATGTTCTTACCTCAGTAATATCCATGTGAGCAAAGCAAAAGATCAGATTTTATTACCAGCTTTTACATCTAGAATCTGAAGTAATAGTCATGATGATACTCCTAATATTCTTACTAGGAATTCTAGTTATTTATTGCTTCCCTACTATTAATGTGTATTAGGTGATGTGTAGGCATTTCATATGTGATCAGAATGGGGTTATGTCACCGAATGAAGCAGGTTTTTTTTCAGTCCCTGGCCTAGGTTTCCTATCTCTATGGTTACCTTTGCATTTCATGATCTCAAAATTTGTAATTATTATAAATGTTACAACCATTATAATCACCCCCAGAGAAGTAGACTTCTTTTTCTTCCTCTAGCCTTACTGATCCAAGAGAGAAATAGTAGTATTGTGGTATCATTCCTTATGAAGAAACATTGAAAAATTGTAGATTACAGAACTTTATCGTTAGTGCATATGTGGAAATACTATAAAACTGCAGTTGGATATGCTACTCTAGTTTTTATTTCCACTCATTTGAAAAATTATGATAGCTAAGACAGCTCTGGAAACCTGACACGCAAGCATTCAAACCTGTTATTTCAATAAGAAAATAAGACCTCGGGAGCTTCCACTAGTCATGTTTTCATGCGGGCTCTCCCCTGGACAGTCAGTCACATGAGAAATTGCTTTAGCTGTACTGTCCTTTGGGCCACAGTACCTCTGGCTCTGCCTTAATGTGAAGGTAACCACTCCTGCAAAGAGCTCACTTAAAAAATGGCTTTGCTTGACATCTGCCGACTGAAGAGCTCACCTTCCCTAAAAAATAGAACACTTTACTCGAAGGAAAAGTTGATTACCCGTAGAATAGATCTAATATTCCAATACAGAGAAAACACAAAATTGCTCCTTTTGTTTTCACATTTTTCTACCGAGCTAGAATGAATTACCTGTTCTTCCATACGTTTGGAAGAAGGACTGCTGTACTAAGGAAGAAATAACTTGATCTAAAAAGCATTTGTTACTTCCGACTAATAATTATTTGGCAGTGTTTCCTTATATCTTCAGTAGAAAAATTTGTCTGGACTGACACAGTCCACACACGATCAGAATGTGTTTACTCGTCAAAAGTCCTACAGATATTTGCTGTGTAGGTAGGGACCGTTACTTGCATTTTTCCTGTTTCCTGTGATTCCCAACTCAACCCAAAATTTGTAGAAATGTCGGTTGGAAGGTCCTTGGGGAGTAGCCACTTTCCTTTTCAATCTTATTGAGTCTACAAGCAAGTGGCAAGATGAATGTTGAAACACAGTTAAGTTCACTTAAGGATGAAAATGGAAATATCCTAGATTCAGGAAACATTCAAATTACTGTGTGGGTGGGTGGCAATATTAAACCACCCCCATTGTTGACATTGCTGCATTTTTTGTTTTCACCTATTCATCCTAACACGATTACAAATGCAACTACCTGAAAACACACAAAGTTAATATTGCTGTTTAAGCAATGGTTTGGAGATTTCAGGGGTCTCCCTTTTATATGGCTACCAGCTTAATGTTGTTTTAGGAATGAGCTTTGCTTGTGAGTGGGCATAAATTTTATGTAAGTATACATTATCAACTCGCCATGGGATGAAAGCGGATATAACTAGGTCCCTGTAACACCAATTTATTTTCAGAGCTTGCACAAGTTACTTACAATTTACCAACATTTGTTTCTATCCCTAATTTTTCTTTTCTATCCTCTCACTGCTTGGAAGATCAATCTCGTTCCTCTTCCAGTGCCCCTTTCTTAACTCTTCCAGGAAGGTGCGAGCCCATGAATCAGGAGTGAGGTCCATGTCTGCCTCTCTTTTCAGCTTCATCAGTGCTAGGAATGTGTTATTAATAAAGGATCAGCTGCCATGGGATGAGAGCAGAGACAAACATTACCTAATGTGTATTGTAAGCAAATGACTCAATGGGGATAAATAGTTGATATTATTAGAAAGTGTAGACTCTGCTACTAGTCATCACTGGACTCCACAGGTAATCTTCATCCCCTCTGCTTCTAGCATTAACTTTTCTCTCCTCACTGAGTAATTGCTGGTTGTCTTTGTTAACCACACGCCACAATGCTGTGGAAACAGTGGTGCTGTCACGACTTGAACATTTTAACTAAGGAAAGGTGAGCTGTGAAGGAGAGAAGGCTTGGCTTGAGCCCCACTTGGCACAAATTCATTTTAAAAAGTACTTTGCAAAGGAAATGGCGATGTAAGTATAGAGTAATTTCATTTTTTTCCTCACATGGTAAGTTATTCTCTGACTACTGTAATTCTCATGACTTTGACGTGCTTATTGCTGTTTCAGCTGTTGCTGCTGCTGTGAAACCTGAAGAACCACTAGTTTAAAGAAAGTTTGTGTTTTTAAACTTAAGATGCTAGTGAATCCACTGAATTGCAGGACTTAGTGATAGAGGCTTCTGGAACTGCCAGTCTCTTATCTGAGAAAAGATGAAGAATGAAACTACCCAGTATATGAGCATAAGCATGAATCACTTGAACAGATGCACATAGATGACTTGATAATTCCATCGATCTGAGATATAAATTAAACATAGTGACTGTTTTACTTCCTCAAATATTATAGTGATACTCCTGTGTAGAATCGATGCAATAATGAAAATGACTCAACACTTTCCCTATGAACCTTATTTGTAGAAAAGCTTCATAATTTAGATATAAAACTGCAATGGAACAAAACCTGGACCTGGGAATGGCTTTTGTACAAGTGCTTTCAGCCTCTCAAGCTTTTTCAAGTTGTCACCATGGATTCCCAGTGCTTAAAGATGTAAATCAAATATGTGGTCTTGAGTGCTTGTAAGAAGAAACGGCATATAAAAAAAAAAAAAAAAGGAGAAAACAGAGTTTGGTCATTTAGTTTCTGTAGTTTTTTGCAGTTTTAAAATTTTAGAAAACCCACAAACCAGGAACTGTTCATTGGAAAGGCAAATGTTAGCAGGGACATACTGAACCTGTCATGCTGGCTACGAGTCCCTTGCCCTGGAGTCAGGGCACCCATGGTTGAGTTCCCAACTCCCCAGTTTGTGATTTTGGTCACGTTAATAAACTTCTCTGAGATTCAGTTTCTACATGTTTAACATGAAGAGATGATGAAATCTGCCTTACCATAGACCACATTCACTTTCTTTCTAAGAATCCAAAAGCTGGCCTTGGGAAAGGACCTGTGCTAAGGTGGCAAGAGCGTTGGATCAGGAATTTGGCTTCAGATCCTGGTTTTGTCATTGTCTAGCTGGTGATTGTAGGCAAGTCCCTTACTCTCCATCGACCTGTTTCTCACTTGAGCAATAGTGAAGTCTATTTTGTTTATGTATACCTGATAACATTGGGTCAAGCTCTAAGAAACGGCTATTTTTGTAGATGAAAATAATCACATAATGACAACTTCATATAGTGGAAGTGAAATAGGATTTATTGTCTCTAAAAATTCAGGAAGAGAGAGACTATTATGAACTTAGTTGCAAAAAGAGTTAAGATTAGAAATGATTAGAGAGAGAGAGTGTGTGGCTGAGGAGTGCAAGAGGAGCAGATATTCTCCAGGTTCCTTTCTTTTGTTTTTTCTACTCTGTGTGTTAAATTCCCAGCTACTCTGATGTTTTATTGTTATTTTTTTGACATCATGAACATGGGTTTTGACAGACTGCTTTGCTCTGTAGTGATCTGGTTACCCGTGGCAAATGGTTCATTCTGGGTTCTCTCTGTGAAGCAGGCTATAAAGAAAAGTGATATAAGTTTAAAAGATTACTCCCTGGCGATAATGTGAAACAATGGCATATTAAGAATAGTTGAAGGAACTAAAAGTTTTATCTCAGAGAAAAGAAAAGTTAAGAGGATATTACAGTTGTCTTGAGAAGCATGAAAGGCTGGTGTGTATAAGACAGGTTAGATTTATTCCACTCGGATTTAAGATACTGAAATACACCAATAAGTATAAGTCACTGTGGGACTTATCTCTTCAAGTCAGAGGTCTTCAAACAAGAAAGTGTTACCTCAAGAGGTTGTGAATTCATGATTAATGAAGAATAACTATTTGGTAGGAACATCATAGCAGGGATTCAAATGCTGGAGACCTGGCTAGTTCTAAGGCTATTGTGTTTTCTTCCAATGCTTAAACTGTATGATTTCATGAATTATTGATACTTCCAGGGTTCAGGATCAACTAAGAGATAAAACAGTCTCATTTTCTGAAAACATATTCCATTTGCAAAGTGTTATAAAACTTTGAGTACAAAGTTTATAAAACACTTTGTAAGTGAAACATGTGAGCTTCCGTTTCCTCTGTTACTACTATTCACATACCCAAAGGATGCTTTAAAATTAATTTAGCAGTTATATACCTTATAATTTATTGTAAATGATAGAAATGACCTAATTTTTGTTTCAGCTCACTGGGTGAGAGGGACTTAATATAGGGCAGTAACAATAACTAAGTAAGGATAACTTCTCCTTAAAGTAGAACAGATATGGAAGACTTCATTTATGCCATGGCTATAACTATTGAGAACAATTTTGGTGCTAATATTAATGTATTACTTAATGTCAAATATTTATTGGTACTTTGAGGCAATAAAATTGGTGGTATGTTGGACAATAAACAGGAAGAGGAGGGCTACCTTAGACAGAGGAATCAGGGAAGGCTTGTGGAAAGGCGTCTCCTTTACCATCTCTTACCAGCTCAGATGGTAAGATGGAATCAGGCTAAGTATGATGTGAGAGACGGACATTCCAGGTAGAGGCAATGACGAGTACAAGGACCCCGAAGCAGGGAAGAACTTGCTTCAAGGAGTGGAAAATGGCTAAGGTAGGGAAGAGTGGTGTGAGTTAAGAGGTCAGAAGCAGCAGCAGTCCACCCGCATCATTAGTGAAGGATTCCATTCTTAGCACAATGGGAAGTAACTGGAGATGGTTTTCTTTTCTTTTCTTTCTTTTTTTAATTCCAACTTTTTAGATTTGGGGGTACATGTGCTGGCTTATTCCATGGATATATTGCATGATGCTGAGGTTTAGGATGCAAATGATCCTGTCAACCAGGTAGTGAGCATAGTACCTGATAGTTTTTTGACTCTTGCCCCACTCCTTGCCTCCACCCTCTAATAATCCCCAGTATCTATTGTTGCCCTCTTTATGTTCATGAATACCCAATGTTAACTCCCACTTATAAGTGAGGACATGTGATATTTGGTTTTCTGTTCCTGTGTTAATTTGCTTAGTATAATGGCCTACAGCTGCATTCATGTTGCTACAAAGGACACAGTTTTGTTCTTTTTTATGACTGTGTAGTATTCCATGGTGTATATGTGCCATATTTTCTACCGTGGAACCACCCATACACCAGTATGTGCCATATTTTCTTTATCCAATCCACTGTTGATTCCATGTCTTTGCTATTGTGAATAGTGCTGTGATGAATATATGAGTGTATGTGTCTTTTGGATAGAGCAATTTATTTTCTTTTGGATATATATATGCGGTAATGGGATTGCTGAGTTGAATGGTGGGGTTCTGCTGTAAGTTTTTTGAGAATTCTCCAAATTGCCTTCCGCAGTGGCTGAACTAATTTACATTCTCACCAACATGGTATAATCATTCTTTTTTCTTCATCAGAGAGTTATAAGCAGGGGCGCAAGCTGGCTATCATGTGGTAATTAGGTTTATGAGAAAAGAGAGTCATGGAGGAAGATAAACCAATAGGAGGAAACAGAATTTTCCCTATCCCTTCTAGAGGAGCTTATGATAATGAGGCAAGTCAAAGTGGAATTCAGCCAGGTTTGAGTCCTCTCATATTTTATGTTCTTATATGGGTGATGATGGCTTTCTTTTAGCAGGCTGTGGTTTTACCGTTAAATACCTCAGGTTGTAATTGTCAGTTATTTTATTTTACAGTAAACGAATCGAAAAATGCCAAAAAGTATTGTATGAATATGGGGAGATGTGAGCAGGAAGGATTAATCCATTTTCACTTCACTCTTTAACCAAGTTTCTACATGGTGATATAGCTCTAAATATCTGTATAGAACTACGTAGAAATGTAAGCAACTCTCACGGATAAGAAATGGCTGTTTTTCCCTCTAAATATGTAACTTTCCCCCCCCGAATGTTTCCATTTATGTTCACATATTCTCAGAGTATCCATTGTCTGCTTTGGAAAATATTAATACTTATCATTTCTCTGTGGATATATACATTATTCTGAGCTACCAGAGTGATTAAATATAATAGATTAATATATAAAAATATATTAACAATATATGTTATTTATTTTTGGTATGACTGGGAAAATAAAAATTACAGATAATATTTATTGGGTACTTATATGCTGAGAACATATATGCATACAGAACACTGTTCGAAATGCCTTACGTGTACTAAGTCATTTAATTCTCACAATAATGGTATGTGGTATGTACTACTTTTTATCCATATTAATATGTGAGAAAACTGAAGCAGAGAAAGTCCTAGAAACTCGCTCAAACCACACTCACATTGTGTTTTTGGGGCCAAATGTTTAAATAAAAAGCAAAAAGTTCCATTAATTCAAGTGGACAGTTATTTGTTTTTAATGCTCATGTCACAACAGTCATTGACGATTAACCTTAATGTTATTGACTGACTTTTTTCTCATAGTTGATGATCTTCTGCCGCCAGATTCCACTGATGGATCTGAGAGTGTGGTAGGGATGTGAGGAATGAAATATTTCTGGGAGTGTTTCTTAGAACGCCGGTCAGAAGAGGCAATTTCAGGGGGTTCCATGCCCAGAGGAGTTGGAGAGTTATTGTCACACACACATCATCTTTTTAAGGAAGCGCAGTGCACATTCATATACTAAAGAATTTTGAAAAATCACTTTCAAATCCAGCATTTCCCAGACTCCCTGACTCTGGAAACAACCTCCTCACCCGGGTAACAGTAACCCTAATTTTTGTAGAACACATTTTTGTGAACTGTAATATTTTGTATACTCCGGTACTGAGTTGCTTACCTTGGGCATGAACTACCTGTGTGCACACTTTCGTCTGTTTGAACACATGTGCTTCCTGTCTTCTCCTGGTCCCCTCACCTGCCAGGTCTGAGGTTCATTGCTTTCCTCTGATTCTCAAAGAAAATCTCTGACCCTCAAGGTGGTTAACAATTCCAGATGGGAATTTTCCCTGAAGAAAAATGGACCAGGTAGGATGAAATATTTTTTTTCATCTAGTGCAAAAAGAATTCACTAGGAACTAAGGAGCCCATTATTTAAAGTGCGTGTATGAGACAGAACTCCTCCTGCCCCCAAGCTTTTCTAAACACAAACCATTCAATTGGTCTGTGGCCCTGTCTTGTACTTGGCATTTCTTTAAAAAAAGAAAAAAAAAAAAAAAGCCAGCCAAAGTGCCCTTGGCTCTGAAACTGTAGGTGGAAAAATAGAAATAATTTTTTGTGTGTGTTCTTCTAAACTTTGAGTCAAGATTCTATAATGGTTTACAGTATATTCGGTGTGATAGTCAAATGATCTGATTCTTTTAAATAAGTTGTGAAGAGTTCAGTCTTTCATTTGAAGAGGACGAGGGCATTAGTGAGAAAAAAACAACTGGGACATCGATGCGGCATCATCAACTTCCTCGCTTGGCTGGAATTAGGTCCTAGAGTGTAATTAGGTTCAGGCAGGGACCAGGTGGCTCTCACTTGCCACTGTATCCTCAGCACCTAAAACAGCGCCTGGCACATGCTAATACTTAATAAATACGTGTGGAATGAATGCAGAATAGGTTAGAATCCAAACTGGGTTAATTACAATTTGTATTGCCCATAAAGGTCAGAAGTCCTTCTAGTTTAATCCCCTCATTTTTAGAGAAAACTTAGGCTCCAGATCAGATCTAAGGGAGAAAAATCCTCAGTACATGGCTCAGATGTACAAATTTTACAAAGGGTAGAAACTCTTAAAAAAAGAATGACCAGAACCAGACCTGATCATCTTTGGAAAACAAATATTGTTCTTCATAGTGTTAAGGTGATATTTTGTGCTTGAACTTGTACTGTTTAACAACCAAGAATAATTTGGGTAGATAGAAAACTGAGAGGCTGGCAAGACACAAGTACAAACAAAGAGGGGTAAAAGTTTGTCATGTGAGTTTTATTGCTGTTAGGTAGCAAAGTACATATTATAGTAATTTGCTTTTCTGAAAAAAATGCTCTATGTGATAGAATATACTATGGTTCAGTGTATTTAAATTTTTTCTTTTTTTGTTCTCTTGTAATAAATAATGATTTAAGATAACTTTATGACTATATAAGACATGGATTTTCTAATTTTCCTTTCCAAATTAAGCTTAAATCAATCAGCTCATCACACTACATGTCATAGTTAAACCCCAGAAATTAACAGTAAATTTAAACATTAAATTAAGCAGTAAAAACAGAATATTTGTCAGGATTTGGGTATTTTAAAATTTTTTAAATTAGTTAACTATTTATTTTGAGATGGAGTCTTGCTTTGTCGCCCAGGCTGGACCGCAGAGGCACGATCTTGGCTCACTGCAGCCTCTGCCTCCTGGGTTGAAGCGATTCTCCTGCCTCAGCCTCCCAAGTAAATTACAGTGGTGCACCACCACACCCAGTTACTTTTTGTATTTTTAGTAGAAATGGGGTTTCACTGTGTTGGTCAGGCTGGTCTCAAATTTCTGTCCTCAAGTGATCTGCCTGCCTTGGTCACCCAAAATGCTGGGATTATAGGCGTGAGCCACCACACCCAGCCTAAAATTTAAACAATAAACAATAATTTTATATTTCTTGATATCATCACAGGTAATTTCTTTTTGCATTTTAGAAAAAAGTCTGTTTCTCAATTTGAAAAGTATACATTAAGATTTCTAAAATATTTCACTTTCTAATGAAAAACCTTGAAATTCAAAGAACATCCAGCAAATTAGAAGATTGTGAAGCTATCATAAATGAGTGAGGCATCTCATAGAAAATGGGGAAAAGCAAAATGTAATCAGATTCCCAGACTGTTTTGGCTCTTGGAAAACAAGACATAGGTAACTCAGTGACACTTTTCTCAAGAATGCAAATTCCTCAAAGGGTTCTGTGCATTGATTCCTGTTGTCACAGAGGTCAACAATTAACAGAGACTGGAGTTAAAATGAAATAAGGCAATGGCATGGGGCTAGGGGTTAGGACCTGGATGTTGACATTTTAGCCATTGAAACAAACAGGAGTTATTACTAAATGATAGAATCATTATAAAAAGTTATTTTTCTCTGGACAAAACTCTACCAACAAACTCTAGTTTGCTAATGCTTATTTCCACATTAGTATAAATGTAGGACAATGTGTCTGAATATATTATATAAACAATCAACATGTTCTTCGAATATTAAAAAGAGTTAGGTTTGGGACATTTTCCTCTCATACAGATATTCTTTATTTTTTCCTTATTGTTCTGTATATTGCATTCTCAATATAAATATTTAACATCAGGATTTAATAAAAACCAAAACAAAAACAACAATTTGAAAAGTGGTTTCTTAGTCTATAAAATAGCTATTGTATTCACCTATTGCAAATATATATTTATATAGCTTGTAATGATAATTAGGTAGTATGTTTTAAAAAATCTATCCAAATATATCTTCAAAAGATATGTTATAATGACTCCTTTTCAGATTTGCTAATATTTTAGGTAGATAGTATATATTTAAAATATTGTGTACATATATTTAAAGACTATAATTAGGGGATGGATACCTCATCCTTCATGACATACTTCACATCACATGCCTGTATTGAAATATCTCCTGTACCCCATAAATACATACACCAACTGTGTACCCACTAAAAATTAAAGAAATGGAAGTGGAGGAGGAAGCAGCAAAGAGGAAAAAAAGTACAATTTTTAAAAGACTAGGATTAAACATTGTCTAGCTATTATCTGAACTTTAATAATGAAGTAAACATCATTTATAAACACAAGAACACATCATATTTTTATCACTGCTTCCTGCCTGCTATGTTCTTAAAGGCTATTAAGATTGATACTAATACGGAGAAAGTACAATCTCTCATTAATGCAGGAAGGACAAAAGTTGGATTCTGACTTTGGCTACCTATGTCCCTAATGTTGCTACGTGTTTTGCTCATACAGATAGCATTTCCTGTGGCCAGAGTGATGTGCTACAAGCCCAAGCCAGGATTATGTGTGCTGAGCTAGGCAGTTACCCATGTGGTATGGTTTGTAGGGCAAGGAAGTGTTGCTCCAGGTAATGATGCTGGTGACCCCTTGCATTTGGGCAAGGCCTGGTCATTGTGAGATGTCCAGAGAATCTCACACTTACCTCCCTGAGCTAGGGAATGAGCTTACTTTCTGGAGAAGCTGGCCAAATTTTATTGGCAATAAATGTTGTAGGGGATTCTCTTATTTGGAGCAGATAGTTAAGATGACTTTTATTGCTTTTTATGATTAAAAATGCTCATTGACAAGAAAGCAAAAAAATGTTAAATTAGGAGGAAGAAGAGGAAAAAGCAGGAACTGTGGAATTAGTTAAGCTAGGGTTTAAATACTGTCCCAGCCTCTACCCAGTTTTCTTGACTCAGTCATTTACTGTTGTAAATGGGGTAAAATTTTGTAGTGTTTTGAGGATTAAATGAGATGCTGCATGAAAATTATGTAGCATGTTTGCTGAAACTTGGTAGCTTTTGAATAAATCATATATATTATTATTAATGATACATAAAAAAGCACTGATCTATTATTCTACCACCAGGTGCTAAAAATGTTTACACTTTCATGTGTTTCCTTTATTTTTCTGGCCATAGTTCTACATTGTTGAGATCATATCACATATGTGGTTTTGTATTCTTTGTTTTAACGCAATAGAGCATCAAAAAAGAATACTGTTTTTTGTCTACTAAATTGGCAGTGATGATAAAAGATAACAGTTGATGCTGGCAAGTGTGAGAGTTGTGGGCACCGTTGTGCATCACTGGTGAGAATACCAGCTGCTATAACCTTTCTGGAAAGCAATTTGGGAAATATTGTTCAAGAGCATTAGAATTCTTTTACCTTCTGACCTGGTAATTTTACTTCTGTATAGCCAGTCTCAGGAAATAAGTGAATCATGAACAAAGACTCATGGTCAAGGAAGTTCATTGAAGAATCATTTATGAAAACCAGAGTATAGAAATTATTACTGTCTACCATAATGAAGCTGCTTGGTAAGTTATGCTACATTAAAAAAAAAAAGGAATATTTACAGACAGTAAAGCCCCATTTTCAAAGAATAATTGATTACATGGAGAAGTGTTTTTGATATGATGTTACACAAGGATGAACATCATGTATGATACAAAACCCCAGAATTCCAATTTTGCTTCAGAAAGAAGCAAGTATGTATGGGGAATGGGCTGGAAAAATGTGTGCCCGAATGTTAGCAATGATTATTTCTGGCTGGTGGGATAATATATATATTCATTTTTTTTTCTCAAATTTTCTATTTTGAGCATGGGCCTATGTAAACACAACAGACATGTATATATGGGTGGATGTGTGTGTGTGTGTGTGTGTGTGTGTAACAGGAGCAAATATTCTGAGAATTTCCCCATGCTATAAAATAATCTTAAATTTTCAGAACTATGTATTTTTAAGAGCTTTAGAGTGTTCTGTTTTTGTGGAGCCCTTAATGTATTCACTCCTTTTTGGTATTGTTTTAAACATGTTTATTATTGCAGTGTATCCCTTTGTGTATGTATAAATCTTGATTTGCATTTCTAGACCATTTCCTTTGTGGTACAGAGACATCATTGGGATGTGAACCTAGGGGGAGTCAGTTTGGGTGCAAGTGAATGCACCAACTGAATGTGCACCTTCAGAGCAAGCTAGGGGGAGAAAATGGGACCATCACCATAGACTAGTGGAAAGAAACAATATGGCATCTCTGGCGGGGGAAGCAAAAGGCTTTTGTAATTGGAGACCAGGGTACTAAGAAAGACCACTTGAGAGAGAATTTAACTACCATGCTGTTGTGGCCAGTTCACGTTTTCTTTTATTTGTCTTGAACATTCTTTCAGATTCTTTTGCCTAATTAGGCCCTTGGTTTTCAAGACACACTTGCGATATCATGGTTTCCACTGTGGGCAAAGAACAGCTATCACAGCACTGTGTACCTACTACCTTTGTACCTATTGTCTTTGCAATGTCTCTGTTACATCAGCATGATCTACTTGCATAAGTGTCCTGCCTGTCCAACTCTCTTGCATTCTTCTCAAGGGCAGAGACTATGTCTTATCATCTTATATCTCCAGGGGCATGAAAGGTGCTTGGTGCACAGTGGGTGCTTCATAAATGTTTTCTTAGGTGAGTGAAAGAGCAGCAGTACATGGGTGAGAAGTGGAAATTCTAAATGGAAGAACAGGTTCTGAAAACAAACAGGCTTTGCAATTCCAGGAACACAGGAATCTCTGCGTCTCCTCTCTTTTTATTCCTTAGTCTCACTGATTATGACTAAAGCAGCGTATCTTTCATGTTAAGATTTTTCAAAAGAACAAAAGTTTGTATAAGCAACCTGAAAACCTCCTTTTTGTCACAATGCTCATTGCAGTCACGTCTTTTTCCCATAGGTCTAGGATTAATGTGCTACTAGTAAGGAATATTGGCCTTCTAGTAAGATCAAATATGCTCTTTAATGGGCATGTGGAAAACAAAGTGGATACTCCCCTTAAAAACGAGAGGGCTTTGTAGAAGTAAATTATCATAGGTGAAGGTTAATATTTGCATTGCAATTTATAAATTAAAAGTGATTTTTATCTAAATTATCTCATTTAATTTTTGATTACTAACATTCTTTTGGGGATAAAGCCTTTCATTCCACAGTTTCAGATAAGGCTTTAAGATACAGTACTACTGAGAAAAGTAATCCCAGGAATAGTACTGTTATCAAATCATTGTCTACTGGGAGGTATTCAAAAGTAGAAAAATCCTGCTCTTGAAGGACAAGGAAGGGGGAAGTGCCATAAAACAAATGGGCAGACTAGAGACAAGTTTTTCATGCTTCACAGTATTTCTTGTGAACTTCTTCACAGTAGTTCTGGTTGGAGGAAGGGAACTTACCTTGGCATCTATCATAGTTCTCCCCAGTTGAACCCTATCTTTAGGCCAACTTCTCAGCCAAGTTCCCTCAACTTTTGCCGAAGACCTACATCATCATAATGTTATCATCATTTAATGTGTGTTTATTATGTGTCAAGTGCTAGTCTAAGTGCCTTATATAAATTATCTAAATTCATCCTCCAAGGAACTAATGAAATAAGTTTATTTTATATTGTTATACATACTACATATGAGGAAACTGAGGTATCTTGCCCTAGCTCAAAGAAAATAGTTGAATACAAAGTTAAATACAACTAATTGACTCAGTCTTTCTATTAGTTGACACACAGTACTTTTTTTTTTTTTTGAGATGGAGTCTCGCTCTGTCACCCAGGCTAGAGTGCAGTGGTTCATCTCAGCTCACTGCAAGCTCCGCCTCCCGGGTTCACGCCATTCTCCTGCCTCAGTCTCCCGCGTAGCTGGGACTACAGGCGCCCGCCACCATGCCTGGCTAATTTTTTGTATTTTTAGTAGAGATGGGGTTTCACATGTTAGCCAGGATGGTCTCGATCTCCTGACTTCGTGATCCACCCGCCTCGGCCTCCCGAAGTGCTGGGATTACAGGTGTGAGCCACCGCGCCCAGCCACACAGTACTAATTCTTTTAATTGTTTTCTTTATTTGCTTTCTCATGAGTTCAAACCATCTCTCTTTTCTCCCAATCTCTTAAGTAGTACTTTATAAATGTGGCCTTTGTGGCATCTTTTAACCAATATTATGCCTTGTATTATCACCATTATTGTACAAGTCTTCTATATTTCTCTATTTTCTTTGTTCTGGTGTCGTTAAACATTTTCAGTCTTTTGTGTTCATTTATATGCTACTTTTTACCCCATGGAGCCTTTCTATAAACTGCTTCTTCCTCCTGGGATCTGTCTTTACTTCTCTTATTGCATCTAAATCAATGTTTTGCAGTGTTGGTCCCACAATGTAATCAACTGGGAAACCTAAAGAAGAAATACTGACACCTGAATCTCATGCCTAGAGATAATTTACTTGGTGTGGCTTGGGCAACATGAGTTCCAAAAGCCCTCCAAGTGATTGAGACATGCAGCCAGAAATTGGAAACCACTGACCTGTTCATTTCCTAGGCATCTTACCTGCAGCAACTCCACCTTCCTCACTACAGTCTAGTGACCCTGTAGCCACCTGTCATAACACTATATAGCTCTCCTTTTTAGCTCTTAGACAACTGGAATTGGCAATGCCCATACATAAGAGGGAAACCTTGAGACTCTGGGGTACTGAAAGTGAAGTGAAGAAAATATTTTAAGGAGGAGGTGTTAATTAACTGTGTTATATGCTAAGTCACAGAAGATGAGAACAAAGATTTGACCAATGAATTTAGAAATATGGAGGTCACTGATAATCTTGACAATGTCATTAGATGTCATTTGAGTGGCAGGGAATAAATTTCTGAGCAGAGAACAAAAACTTTGATGATGCAGGGGAGAGAGACCAAAAGTGAGAATAAGAGTGAGAGTGAAGAATAGGGCAAAATTCTTGGGTATGCAAAAGAAGATAGGGTTTAGTATACTTAGTCTTATTTAATCTTTGCAATCCCTAAGAGGAAAATATTATTTTTCTTTTCATTTTACGTATGAGGAAAGTGAGACTTAGAGAAGTTTGTAACTTGTATAAGATCACAGGGCTCATAGTTGTTAGACCTGGGACCAAACGTAAGTTTACATGCCTCAAAGCTCTTAAAAACTATATTTCCTTGCCTTTTGTTGGTAAAGAAAACCTTCTGGTTGCAGTTGAACTAGCTTTATATACATTTCTTCCCCAGCTTCCTTTTTTTTTTTTTTAATTTCCAAAGGCTGTTTCTCCTGCAGCATAATTTTGATTAACAATAAGCTATGCATAATTGACATAAACTAAAGCTACCAATGCACTCTTTAGATTAAAAGAAAGAAATCTTTGGAACCTCAAGCTCTGACAAAACTATTGAGCCTATTAACTTTCTGTAAGTCAGTGACAAAACTGCCTACTCTGGTATCGGCTGGCTTTGGGTGTGCTGGTGTACCCTAACCCCCAGAAACAGGTGATTCACAAGATTCCTTATGGTCTTGAAGGAGCCTCATAGCAGCTCCTGGCAAGCCGTGCTGAAAACAACTGAGCGTTGATCACTGGAGCTTTATGAGGTGGGGGATGAGGGCTGTTGGGTGAGAGCAGCATTACACTTAATCATTTATGAGCTGACTCCTGGGGTGATACAATGAGAAGAATGATGTGTTGATCAATGTCTATGCAGCGGGTGGGAGGGAGCCCTGGTTTGTAGTATTTGCCAATTGTGGTGGTATAGATATTCCCAGTATGGCTAATTTCAAGTTACCAGCACGAAGTCACTGAATGTGAATCACGGAGAGATGAAAACAATACACTCTCAAGAGTCTGTGCCAATTGGCTCCAGCATACCATCACCTATAAAATAAAAAGTTCTCACCTGTATCTCTCAGTGGATGCTCTCATTCCTAGAGGTGTCAAGCACTTTCTGAGGCAGCATAAAGAGGTAGAAAGAATGTTGTGTTCAAATTCCCAACAATAGAGGTCTGGTTCTGCTTCAGTCAATAAAATTAGACATGTGGGCCAGGCACGGTGGCTCACTGTAATCCCTGTACACGCTGGCCTGTAATCCCAGCACTTTGGAAGGCCAAGATGGGTGGATCACCTGAGGTCAGGAATTCGAGACCAGCCTGACCAACATGGTGAAACCCCATCTCTACTGAAAATACAAAAAATTAGCCAGGCCTGATGGTGGGCGCCTGTAATCCCAGCTACTTGGGAGGCTGAGGCAGGAGAATCGCTTAAACCCGGGAGGCAGAGGTTGCAGTGAGCCAAGATTGTGCCGTTGCACCCCAGCCTGGGTGACAGAGCAAGACTCTCAAAAATAAATAAATAAATAAAAAATTAGCCATGTGGATTTTGCCAACTCACTTGTTTTCTTTGGACCCCCATTGGGAAATGAAGCAGCTGTCGCTTTAAGGCTCTTGAGAGTAGGAAGATGCTGGGATACACCCGCACACAGGATGCTACAATTCAGCCCTCTCCTCCACAGGGGTGAAGGAGAGCTCCTTGTAAAACTGTGTGCTATATTGTGCTTTTGGGTTTCAGATGAAAACCTTGTCTGTCTTTAGTAGCTTGCCCATGCTGTTCTCCATCACTGTGGCCTTTGAGATTTCTCAAAGAAACCAGCAGGGATGTTCGAGGTTGTTCACATATGATATTCCCAACGAGGCTGTCTAAATAATAAAAAGGAGTATGCAGTCACACCAGATACCTTCTCATTCTGAGGACAAATAGAGCTGCAATCCTAACCTTTAATTTCATGGCTTTCCCATCTTTTGCTAACCCTTTAACATTATATTAACAAAAGATGGACTGGGTGGGGGAAGGGAGGGACTTAATGCTTTTTATGATGTATTTTAACATTTTTCTCTCTCCTTGAAAAAATAAATTTGCCACAAGAATTAAAACTGTATTTTATCCTTTTAAATGCAGCCCTAGATGATGTATGTAACTGCACTGGCAGCAAGTCAAGTCTGCACAAAGCCCAAATTGAATCTTCCTTCTGACTACAGCTGTGCATGATATTTTATGCAATTTTTTATGCTGGTCATAAACGAGGTGGAAACTGTGATTATGCCAATTTTGGGATAACACATTTTCACCAAAAAGTGACTGCCAGTGTTCAAACATGTATGTGTATTTACAGGATCCAGCCCTCCTTTTCTCATCATTAGATTGTGGGCTGTTGACCCGATAACAGATTTCTAGGTGAAGTGCTACAGGCACTTAATATCCTGTTGTTGTAGGACACAGGATTGCAAAATGTATCATGATTTCCTCTTACTATACTATCTGCTTGGCAAAATGTTGGCCCTTAGCAACTGAATATGCTGAAGTGGAGGGTGGGATTTAGTTGGAAAAATAACTCAGTTTACTACTATTCCATTATTTCTCTGAATCTGTATCCACATTACATCTATACCTAGACAAACATTAAAATGAATGGAAAGGGAGATTTCAAATATGTTTACAAAAATTTGCCCTGATATTATAATATCATATTCTACTGTTACATGAAATTGTGTTAAGAGAGAAGAAAAATATTACCTAAGGATCAGAAATTGATGCTTTTCTGTTTCTTTTACACTTGACATAATACAGATGTTTTCTGTCTGTCTGGTATTAACACAGAGATTACTGTTAGATGATTTTAGTTGGGAGGCTGCAGAAGGAAAATTAAAATGTTAAGTAAATGATTACAGAAAAAAAGAAACCTTTGATATGAACTGTAACAACTGCTTATCCAAATTAGCATGGCATTACATTTAGTGCCGTAAAGATGAAGCCATTTGCATGAGTGTGTGTATATGGGCCGAACCATCAATCAGTTCTCATTATAAATAAAAGCCCAAGCCAAAGATACTTGTTCCACCAATATCCTGCTGTCATCTCCAAAGACCACTTCTGGCAGCTGATATCCCTTCAAGTTGTTGACTGAACTGAGGATGCCATGCCACTGGCAGAGGGCTATATGGCTGCTACTGGTCATACTGAAGGGAAGACTTCATACACCTGAGAATTTGTCTTTAGAGCTTTCTAGAAGATTTGAACCGGAGACTGAGCACTTGTGAGGGGTGCTAAGATGATACTCTTGCATTGTATAGAGGATTCTGTTTTATAACTTGTGTTTCCCAACTTGAGGATCATTTATTCTATGAAGGAGAGATGGCTCAATAGAACCATCCATAGCAAGCTTTGATTGGCACTAAATAGGTCCTCCAAAATTATATGTTGAATAGCTGAATGAATGAGTGAATGAATGACTAACAGATATGGCCACATATCATGTTGGACTCTCTTCCATTCATGTCACAGTTCTACGGAACAGCAATAGTGAAAATCTTCTCTGCCACGTTATGAATGCTTGCATCGAATTCGTCCCTGAAGATTAAATGTCAAATGAGAATCTTTCTCTCTGATATCAGCCTAATGGTAAAATGAATCATACTTTTTACATCTTCAGAAACATTGCTCAGGACTATGATTTCGGCATTCTAGACATCATTCAATAATCAGCTCACAAAACTATTCGCCTGGCTTGCATGATTTTATTGGATGTTTCTGATTGGGAGGGGCCAATTGATTGAATTTCAAGATGAAGGGAAGCACTGCTTGAAGGTCAGGGGAAAGGTCTAGTGCATGAAATGATTGAGGAGACATTCCTGGGTCTCTTTGACCTGACAGTAATCACTTGTCTGACCAAAATGACATTCATTTCTAAAATGTTACCATCAGTGCTAGGCTGGTTCTAAGGTTTCCCTCATTTGTAGCTGTGCAATAATCTTTTATTTAACTGAGCCTGATGATCAAGATGCAGCTTTTCTTTTTCAACAGGGCTGTGCAGCCTTTATCTACTCATCACAGTTGGACTACCGCTGTAGTAGATTCAATGAACATTCAACCTAGAAAATCACCAGAGTTTCAGTGGATTCTGTAAGGAGCCAGCCTTGAAAAACCAGTGATGTTTCAGGAGGAACTTCTTAGCACATATTTTACTTAGATACTGTAGTTTATGTGATCATTTTACTTCTAGCTATAATTCATCATACCAACCTTGATACATAAAGTCATAAATGATTCCATTTCCAGTTATATCCACTTATGCATTCTTCTTATGGTCTACCGCTGTTGTATGGGGAAACTGTTACTTTCGACAGCTCTTAGGTTTGAAATGCTTGGGTGTTAGAATTAATGCATCTCCTCTTACATTTGGCCATTGGTTTGTAACATAAATCCTACTGTTCCTCAGCAGGTACCTGTACATTGACAAAAATTTTTAGAAAGAGTAAAAATATTTTGTTTTACTTTTAAGTTCAGGGGTATATGTGCAGGGTGTGCAGGTTTGTTACACAGGTAAACATGTGTC
Organism: Macaca thibetana thibetana; assembly: GCF_024542745.1. Lineage (NCBI taxonomy): Eukaryota > Metazoa > Chordata > Mammalia > Primates > Cercopithecidae > Macaca > Macaca thibetana. The sequence goes on from NC_065589.1 coordinate 28,157,228, forward strand.
ATGGGGGTTTGTTAAATAGATTACTTTGTCACCCAGGTATTAAGTCTAGTATTTATTAATTATTTTTCCTGCTCCTCTCCCTCCTCCCACTCTCCACCCTCCAGTAGGCCCCAGTGTGTGTTGTCCCCCTCTATGTGTCCCTGTATTCTCATCATTTAGTTCCCACTTATAAGTGAACATGCAGTATTTGGTATAGTGAAAATTTTGGAAAGCAAATGATTCTGATCACCTCACGATAGCATAGGTATCCTGAAGGTACAGTGAACTTGGCAAGTGACAGACATGCTGGCTTATTTTTGCTTGGGCAAGTAGCAACACAGCTGTTTGCTAGCACATTTGTTGTAGAAAGAAAAATTTATTTTAATCAGTCTTGTGTGCATTATATGAAACCATAATCAAATGATATCAAGACTATAATCAAATTTGATCAAGTGAAATGGATAGTTCGTTGTGAGAGAGGGATGGCTTGTAAATAATGTGTCTCAAAAAAAGAAACACTAATGAGAAGGATAAGCATTAAGTTCATGACTCATTGGGGATCATGACCAGGTATATAAATATTGTGTGTTGTGTAGCTATTATTTCATCCAATGCAACTTTCTTACACTTTCAGTTTAAATAATGAAGGATTTCATGAGATTATATACCTCTTGTGGAGAAACATACATTTTTCAGATGTGTGTGCTAGTAGGCACAGACTGCCATGACAAAATACCACTGGGTGGCTTGAACAACAGACATTTATTTCTCTCAGTTCTAGAAAATGGGAAGTTCAAGATCAAGGTGATGGCCGATGTAGTTTCTAATGACGATTCTCCTTTCAGTTTGCAGACAGGCACCTTCTCCCTGAGTATTCACATGGCAGAAAGTAAATGAGAAGGAGAAATCTTCCCAAATCTCTCTCTCTTCCACTTATAAGGCCACAGTCTTATGGCATTATGACCTCTTTCAACTTTAATTATCTCCTAAAGACTCTATCTCCAGATACAGTCATCTTGGTGATTAGGGCTTCAACATGAATTTGGGGAGAACACAATTTAGTTCACAGTGGGTTGGCTGGAGATTTTCATTTTTTGGTCACTTTAACAATTTTTTCTTTTTTGAAACAGGGCCTTGCTGTGTTGCCCAGGCTGGAGTACAGTGGCATGAACATGGTTCACTGTAGTCTTGGTCTTCTGGGCTCAAGTGATCTTCCTGCCTTGGCCTCCCATGTAGCCGCACTTGGCTAATTTTTAGTGGAGATGAGGTCTCTCCATCTTGCCTGGGCTGGTCTCAGACTCTTAAGCTCAAGCGATCCTTCCGCCTTGGCCTCCCAAAGTACTGAGATTTCAGGTGTGAGCCACCATGCCCAGCCTTACTTTTACAAATTTTACATGTAGGTTCAAAGTGTTACGTTGGTGGAATACATTCAGTGTAATCTTCCTATCTCAAGGTCAAAAACTTACATTTATAAAGTGCCCTTTGCCATGTAAGGTAACATAATGACAGTTTCTGGGGGTTAGGATGTGGACTGACATTCAGGGTTGCCTTTATTCTGTCTACCACATGAGCCAAGAGTAGAGCAAATCTAGGATTCATTTATTTAGTAATTATCTGTTAGGAAATAAATAAGTGCCAGGCAATACACTCTGTATGTATATTTTTAAATGGTTAAGAATGAGATTCTGGCTGACTGGAAGAGCCACCAGGCTTTATCTGTGAGGATCAGGAGAAGTCCTAAGTTTAAAATGATTTTTGTCTTCAGTATTTGATATTAGATTGACAAGTCCTTCCTAGAACTGTGAGAGGAAATTAGAAGTAAGTTAATCTACTACATAAAGTTTTTTTTTTTGTTTTTGTTTTTTTTGAGATGGAGTCTCGCTCTATCGCCCAGGCTGGAGTGCAGTGGCGCGATCTTGGCTCACTGCAAGCTCCACCTCCCGGGTTTACATTATTCTCCTGCCTCAGCCTCCCGAGTAGTTGGGACTACAGGCACCCGCCACCACGCCCGGTTCATTTTTTTTTTTTTTTTGTATTTATAGTAGAGACGGGGTTTCACCATGTTAGCCAGGATGGTCTCGACCTCCTGACCTCGTGATCCACCTGTCTTGGCCTCCCAAAGTGCTGGGATTACAGGCGTGAGCTGCCGCGCCCGGCCCTACTACATAAAGTTTTAAATAGGGAAGAAGAAAATCTTAGAACCACAAAGTACCTTGTCCATTTTTCATAGAGGGATAAATTGAATGATACAATGTGGGGAAGAAACCGGAAATAATATTGTTTTCTTGGGATACTTTCTAGAACTAACAGACAGCAGCTCCAAATAGAGGGGCCAGATAATATGTAAATGAATTAAATATTTAATGCCTACTCATTAATGCATAAAGGGAATAAGTTATATTTTCTAAACATTTCAGCACAGCCACAGAGACCACAGATGTACAAACATAACTGATCACAATCTATGATGATCAATTCAGCTTACATCTGGATTCCATGAATAAGTTATTAGGACTGAAAACTTCAGAATGAGTATCAACTGGCTTTCTGATTCTGAAAAACAGGGGCAGAATAATATAATGAAGGTTGGGATTTAATTTAAAAGCAAAGGCAATCAAAACTGAGTCAGGTGCCTTCTGTACCAAAATCTTTTGTATTTTGTAATCCCATAGTTTCAAATGGGATCTTCTTTTACTAGTTTATAGTCATATAAATGATAAAGTATATTTAGCCAATAACTTTACTTGCAAAAACATCTAACTTTCATTTTAATATGGCATTCTGATCAAACTTGTTTGTTTCCTTCAAAAGGCCATATTTAAATTGATAATAAAGAGATCGATTAAAATATGTATAAATCCACAATCATGAAAAGAATAGGAAGGGAGCCATTATCAGCAGAAAATGTCAACAGCTATCTGTTAGAAGGAAAATAATTGAGCTTTAAACTGGGGTAGAGAAAGTTATTGCTGGAATTCTGCGTAAGAGGTTACAACCAGAGAGCCGATATGCCCTGCAGGACACAAAAGCAATTCACTTCTCAAAAACACCAAGAAGATGGGAGGAGACAGTGAAGAAGAGGATACCTGCAAATGACTGTCTTCAAATCAACTGCATTCCTGCTACCCCTCTAACCCTCCACTCCCACTTCCATCCAAATCTGTGATATCCAGGAGTTAAGGCTTTTACCTCCCAGGCGATGCAACATCATCAACGAACACATTTTTTTTTTTTTTTAAGTAGCAAAGTTTTTCTTTAGAGAAACAGAAAAAAAATCTGTCTTGGGGTATATAGGCTGTGTCTTGAAACTAGAGACTAGAATAGCAAGTAGAGTTATAATAGCCAGTATAGATTCAAGAGCAAAATATCTAAATTTTATTAAGTAGGAATCTCCCAACAAAATAGCCTTATATTACTATTTCATCAGTTGCCTCATGTTTAAACATGAATGTACAGTCAAAGGTAATACGCACGTTGGGAAAATTCAGTCTCAGTTTATATACGAGCAGTTTATATGGGAGGTGATTTCTAGAAATGCCAGCGTGAAAGCAGGGAAGTGTGACTAGGAAGGGAAAGAGGCTCAAGCCTGTGTGCATCTGGAGCAGAATCCCACTGGGGAACTCTGGCAGTTCAGCGAGAAATCTCCCCTCAGAATGATTCCAGAGAGGGGTGAGCATCCTGTGGTCTGCTCTGCCCAGAAAATGAAAGACAAAGACAAGGGTAAGGCAAGGCAAGACAGGAAGGAGGAAGGGAGGGAAGAAAAGGAGGATGGAGGGAGAAGGAAAAGGAAAAAAGAAAAACCCTTCAGAAATAGAAATCTATTAGGGAATGGGTCAGAACTTCCACAGTAAAACTCAGATTAAATTCTCCAGTAAATTTGCAAAACAAAAACAGAAACAAAAAAATAAAAAAAAAATTCCCCTAAAATCTTCATTTCAAAAGAATAGGATATTATATACAAACTAAAATCTAAAAACTTGAAGGAGCCCTTGGAATTTAAAACATGACTTTGTCAAATCTATGGAAGTCTTAGAAGAAAAGTCAAGGATTCTTATGAAAAAAAGGAAAATGGGGGAAAAGGAAATGGGAAACTGTTGGATAAAACACACACTAGTTACACAGGAAGGAACATGTAATCATAAGTTAACTACTTGGTTGTTAGTGAAAAATAAATTATCAATGTGTTCATAGTTCCATCATTTAGAATCATCCTATGACCAAAGCTTGATGGGAAACTGTAAATGTTACCAACCTTGACAATGAAAACTAGAAACGGCAGTTTGGGAGTAGACAGGGAAAATGTGGGAGGAAAAGGGGAGAGACAGTAGCATCTTCATCTTACCAAATGGAGAATCCAGAGAAAATTTCTGTAGTTTTAGAATGAGAAATAAAGCTAAGAACATCATTTAAAAGTGCACAGAAGAGCCGGGTATGGTGCCTCACGCCTGTAATCCCAGCACTTTGGGAGGCTGAGGCGGGGTGGATCACGAGGTCAGGAGATCGAGACCATCCTGGCTAACACAGTGAAACCCCATCTCTACTAAAAACACAAAAAATTAGCCGGGCATCATGGCAGGCGCCTGTAGTCCCAGCTACTCGGGAGGCTGAAGTGGAAAAATGTCATGAACCCGGGAGGCAGAGCTTGCAGTGAGCCGAGATCTCGCCACTGCACTCCAGCCTGGGCAACAGAGCGAGACTCCATCTCAAGTAAATAAATAAATAAATAAAAGTGCGCACAAGAAGGGATAACTTAAGCCCTTACATTAATGGGCTTTTTAAACAATGCGAATATAACATCTAATAAGATTTTGCTTGAATTAAAGAAAAATGTGACAAGTAGCTGCAAATTCCTTGAAACCCATTCCCCAGAAGAGAAGCAGGCTGTGTGCCATTTAGTGGAAAACAGCCTGCTTGGGGCTCGTGACTGTCTCTGAGGCTGTTCCATAGATATATGTGTTGTCTATCAAGCTCACTAATATAGATGATGTTAAAGTTTAAGAGCAAATGTTCTGGATAACATCACGTGACTAATTAAGCGCTAATAATTATTTTAGGATGCCAGCATGGTACATTGGCACGAAGTCTGGACTTTGGTCCAAGATTAGAAAACAGAGGTACAAAGTCAAAATCCTGGTTCCATCACTGACTTGCCAGGAGACCTTGGGGAATGCCATCAGTTTTGCTCTAGCAACTTTCTCTGTATCTCTAGTCAGGAGAACATCATTCTTGTTTACAAATCTGAGGGTCAAATACGGTAATATATCTGAAAATGATTATTAATTATCCTTTATTTCTTTGATCATTCTATACATGCAATTACTTTGTCTAAGTCATTCATTAGTGGATTTCTGAATTGTTTAATACAATATAAAGGACTCCAGATAAAGTTCAATTAGAAATTAAACTATCTGATTACGCTGGGTAGATAATATCATTTGTCTTCTTAAACTTATTAGAGAATTCCTTAACAATGTTAAAATAGCTATGGTTTGAAAATTGAATCATTAATGTCTTTAGATACACAGGTTAAGTATTCTAAATATTTTCAGTTAGATTTAATTGTGGTAGAAGTCCACATATTTTAAAAATATTTTATAAAAATATGCTTATGCTCTAGTATTTGTCACTTCAAGAGACATGTTGACCTTTAGTTTGTTTTACAAAATCAATTTTATATTTTGTAATAATTAAATAGCTCATTTTTTCCATAGAACATTTTACAAAAATTAGAAGAGAAAATTTTCAGTAATTTTAGCCACCCAGACATAACCTCTGTTAATATTTTAATGTATATTTAGACACAAACTTTTAAAAATTTGGATAATGTAATTTATATTCCATTGTTCACCAAACATTGTATCACAAGCCTTTATTTCATCAATATATTCTTGAGAAATATTTTTATTGGTTCCATAATTAACTACATGAATCATCAATACATATTTTAAACTTGACTCTTAGCATTTGTTATTCTAACTCTTGATATTATGAGTTTATTATAACATTTTATATGATAAATAACCTATATAAGGCCTTCCCTTCATCTTTCAACATTTCTTCAGAAAAAAATTTGAGTAGTAAAATTATTCAGTCAAAGCATGTGATGATTTCTAGAGGTTTTGATGCGTATAGCTAAATTTCTCTGCAGAAAGATATAATTTGTAGTCCCAACAGAAACCATAGTATCTTCAAACACTGGGTATTAAGATTTTAAGAAATTCTTAATAATGATATAGGAGTTAAGGGTATAGGAGAAATACAAATCTCACTTTGATGTGTATTTCTTTGAGCTATTTGATGTTTATTAGGTGTTAGCAGTGTTATGTGTGATTGTTGCTGTCTCTTTCTCACCTTCACTGGTATTTTTGTGTTATCTTATAAATCTATACAAGCTTTTCAAATGCTAGAGATATACATCCTTCATCTGTATACTTGTTTGATTTCTACTTTTTTGCCCAAATAAAAGTCACTATATATCTTTAAAGTGGAAGGATGGTTTAAATATGTCTATAGGAAACAGCCTTTTGAAAGACTAAAGGTAGAAACATGAGACAATATCTTTCAAATTCTTTATTAAACTCTCCTTCCTGACACTTTGTTATTGTTGATAGAATTAATCATATAAATAATACTTCCTACATATTATTAAGCAATAAAGCCAGATTACCAGGTATGAAAATAAGTGAATCATCTTCCCAGCACTCCCTGCTACCCCTTTGGCCCCTGTGCCCACTTTCCCCACCATTCCTAAGAAATTTGGAGATTTAAAAATGTCCCCAAAAACGAATGGACTAGTTTGGAGCTTGGATCATGTTAAAACACTCTTAGTAGAATATGGATCTATGGGAACATTTTTTTATACCTTTTTCTGTCCTTCTCTTCCCACCATTCTTATGTTTTGCTTTTTTTTTTCTTTTAATGATTGGGAATGACATTGAATTGAATACAGGGCCAGAACATCATCTATAATAAAGGATAATTTTATAAGACAGTTAAAATTTTCTCAGCCACATTTTCTATGGTAACTCACAATGCCAATTAATTTCTTAATTCATTAGCAATGTAACAGAAGAAAAGACTTTGAAAAACACTGTGCTTTGTGTAGATGTCTTTTAATTATGGCTAATGAAATACTGTGCAAGGACCTGATTATACCTTTGAGTATTTCTTAATCAGAAAAAAAAGAAAAGGAAAAAAATAAGGCTTGTAGTTATGAACACATGGAACAAAAGCTGATTTCAGCAACTCGATTAAAAAAAACCCAAAACTGCAAAAAAGAGAATAAATTATAGAGTAGTACAGGGGAGTATTCTTTAAATCTGTGTGCTGATTCTCCATGGAGGCTTGTGTACCACTGTTTATTTTGGTTATTAGGCAGAATCTCAAGTAAACCCAAATAGAAATCACACTGCTTCTAAAAATGAGGGGCAGAGCCAGTGGGTAAACAGTTTCAGGGCAAACTGATGCAATATTCCCTGAAGTTAGGAATGAATTTTTCCAGATGGCCACTGTGCATATGGCCGGGGCTACTTCGGTAGCCAAAATAGGAAATGAGAACACAGTTCTTTCCAATTAAATCAACACTGTCCTTGAGAAAAGAAATTTCACAGAGCATGTCTGTGGGGATGGAGGTGGACAGGAAATAGCATTCCTGTCTATCAAGACATCTTCAATTGAACTAATTATGATATCTTTAAGTGTTCAGGCCAGTCAAATTTATTTTGGGATTTTACGAGAGCAAGGCATTGAGCTAAACGATGTGCTGGAAATTCACAGCGCAAAATTGGACTTGTCTGTCTATCCTCTTTCATCCTGGAACATTGGGGGAGTTACTTAATCTCTCTCTGATTGTTTCCTCCTGTGTAAAATGGGAATCACATCTCCAGGCTGCCCAACAGGCTTGTTGTGAAGATGAAATAATGGGTGTTATGAAGTACTTTGCAATCATGAAGCACTGGATTATGCTTCCCAGGACTTGGAGAGAATAACCAATAATGCCAGTTCATGCTGCGGACCACGTCATGGGCTCTCCTAGGGAAGACGTTCCTATTTATACTGGGGTACAATTTTCAGCTTTGTTCAGACCCTGCCCCCTAACAAATCCTTTGGTGGTTATTCAGTTCATCTTAATTAAAGAATAATTTACTGGCCTGTGTATAACCAGCTTGGCTGGAAGCTGATTTTTGCTGGGTAAATTTGCTGAACTTCTCAATAAATTTCAGCTCCCCAAAATGTCAGACACGTGCTGCAGAAAGAAACTACTATGCCCTCTATCACTAGTGAGCAATCAGATGCAGACTCTAAACACTTAGACATGGACAGCAGCCCATCCGTGTCAGTCCTTTGATTCATCTTAGTAAGAGCATGGGTTTTACAGGAAGCTAGTTCCAACGTCAGTCATTCCAACCAAACTGTCTCACATTTTCTGTTTACCATGTACATTCTGATTTCACCCTTCTCTTAGGGAAATGAAAGCAGCTAAAGCTAGTCAAAATGGTCAGTAATTTCTTATTTTGAAATCTGCATTCTTTTGATTTTTTGTTTAGTACTTTAGTCATCTACCCAACTGGTCCTATTTGTACACAGAACCAGTTACAATTTGTACAATGTACTGGACTCTCAGCTGTTTTCAAGGCTAGCCTGATACATCTTGTTTTAGCCAGTGTCCAAATGTAAGTGGTCTTCTTGTAGTCAACAAATTGTGCACCTTCCCTGAAGAATAATCTATCCACAGATGGAAGAATTTCAAAGGAATAGCAGGTAGCTGCTTATCACAGAGCCAACAGTTTAATGCTAGGTGTATATGATGTGGTGAGGACAAATTAATTAGGACAGAAAAGATATAACAAAAAGCAGCATACTCATATCTTACTTGTCCCATCTCTCAACTTTGCTACATGGAAGCAGAAACTTTTATCATTTCTGTTTTCTCATTTCTGGTTTCGCTTTTTTAGTTTTCTTCTAATTGTGTATGTAGTGGAATTACCTAAATTGCTCAGTAAAAATGCAGATTCCTGAGATTTATTCTAGCCCTACTTAACAATCACTGCTACTGTAGCTGAGAGTTTGGATTACAAAAAAGTGCCCCCAGAAATTTTAATGCTTTCTATGTTTTGAGAACAATTAGCCTAATAAATCTTTGGCCATATTATGACTTTGATGAGCTCTAAGCTCTTTTCTCTTTGTGTCTCTCTTCCTCAATAAAAAATAAAAAAATTATATTTTACTATGGCCTTGGTATCAAGATGAATATAATAATATTACATATTAAAACATTTTCTTTAACCTAAGTTTACATTTTTTTTTTCTGATTAAAATAAAGTATTTTCATGGGCCTCTGAAAGTATTTTGGGCCTTAGGCACTTAGCTTCCTGTCTTGTGAGTAAGTCAGCCCAGAATGAATCAAGGACTTGTTAACTTAGAAAACTGGTAATCTTAATATTTTGAAGATTTAGATAGCAAATGTTTTATTTCCCTAACATATCATGAAGAGATCTAGGTCAAAACTCTTGCTAGAGTTCAGGGGATGCAGTTTTGCATGAAGATAATTTGCAGGTTCTTGGGTTTGGTGCTACGTGCCTAGATACGATGGTAGCCGGTTTTGAACTGCCTTCCCAATACTAGCAAAGGCAAAAATGGGGAAGATGTACTGGTTCTCAGCTTTGTTAAGCGTTCCCATCTTATTTAGGTGATGTACACTAATAAATGCACACAACAACTACATGCAAATAGAAGCTTATGAAATGTGAGGTTATGGTAATACCAACTATTAGGGCCTAGTGTTGCTCATCTGGGGAAGGAAAACAGAAGGGATGAGAAAGGGAAGAAGAAAAACACAATCTGGTTAAGGAATTTCATTATATCAAGCAGGAATGACTTTCATAAGAATTTCTAAGAATAAGCAAGGAAAAATGACCTGGTGTTACACAAAATAGAGGGGAGACTGCAACTGATAGAAGAGCATAAAAATAACAATTTTATATCATTAGGAAAGAAGACTAGGCATCATTTCAGAGTTTTGACAAGGCAACTAGCAGCAAACTATGCTCAGTAGTTATCACTTTTTTTTTGTTTTTTTGTTTTTGAGATGGAGTCTCACTCTATCACCCAGGCTGGAGTACAGTGGCACGATCTTGGCTCACTGCAACCTCTGCCTCCCAGGTTCAAGTGATTCTCCTGCCTCAGCCTCCCAAGTAGCAGGGGCTACAGGTGTGCGCCACTATGCCCAGTTAATTTTTGTATTTTTATTAGAGGCAGGGTTTCACCATATTGACCAGGCTGGTCCCAAACTCCTGAACTCATGATCCACCTGCCTCAGCCTCCCAAAGTGCTGGGATTACACGCATGAGCCACCATGCCCTGCCAATGGTTATCACTTTTTATGTTTTACATGTACACTTATTCTTACACTTTGCACAAACAAAACACCTTACATAATAGTCACTGATACTTACTGAGAACATGTGAATATTTCAAGTTCAGTGGTAATACTCATTGAAGCTGAGACTACATAAGGAGGAAAAAAAATATTGAAGAAGGAAAAACAGCAGTGTTTAATTGTTTTGGTTATTGATCTGCGACAAACTACCCCCCAAAACATGGTAATCGAAAACAATGACATTTATTTAATCACAATCATGCCATCTGGGATGACTTTGCTGGGGAGTCCCACTCATCTGGCTGGTGGCCACTCTTGTGACTGCAGTCAGCAGGTGAGTCGGTGGGGCACTGGGCTTAGCTACAACCCCGGACAGCTGGACTTCTCTTTCTCTGTAATCTCAGGGCTGGTCCCTCTGTAAGTGACCTTTCCTTGTGGCCTCTACAGCAGGGTAGCTGGACTCTTACATAGTTGCTCAAAGATCCCAAGAGAGCAATGGCACCAGCATGTAGCCTTTTTAAGGCCTAGGGATGGCACATTCTTTTTTTTTTTTTTTGAGATGAAGTCTTGCTCTCTCGCCCAGGCTGGAGTGCAGTGGCAAAATTTCAGCTCCCTGCAACCTCCACCTTCCAGGTTCAAGGGATTCTCCTGCCTCAGCCTCCCGAGTAGCTGGGATTATAGGCAGCCACCACCATGCCCTGCTAAGTTTTGTATTTTTAGTAGAGATGGGGTTTCACCATGTTGGCCAGGCTGGTCTCAAACTACTGACCTCAGGTGATCCACCCACCTCAGACTCCCAAAATGCTGGGATTACAGGTGTGAGCCACCACGTCCGGCCTATTATTTTGGTTAAAGCAGATTTAAGATGGGAGTGGGCAGGTACACATAACGGCATGGATTCGGGGAGGTATGATTCCCTGTGGCCACTAGTGTCACAGACTCCACCAGAGTTGGATAGAACACTTCCTTCCTACATCTCAGGTTTCTTTCCAGGTGGTGGTGACAGTTAGTGCCACACTTTGTCAGAGGGCAGGTGGAGTGGCCTATCTGCTGGTTAAATTTGTGAAAAATTACTGAACATATTTGCCACTTAGGAGTGCACTTGTTCTATAGAAAAAGTTCAGCATCACCAGTAGGCCAGTCTGCATAATTTGGGGGTTTAGTATTGACTACTGGCTAATAAACCTGAAACCACACCCTCTAACTTGGACTCTAGAGTAACTAAAATGGTGTTTTGCTTCTCTCTGCTACTGTGTTGTTTTATTTCTCAATTTAAGGAAGAGAGATGCTGTTTATAGGCCTCCTTAGAGATTACAACCTGATGAGATTAGAAATTATGACAAATGTCTCATAGTTTCATCAACAGTGAGCGATGAAAACACTGAGAAAGGTCTTTTATAACCTAGGGAGGACAGATAATTAACAGAGCAATAGACCTTTAAACTCATTTGGTTAGAGAATGGAGGTTGATCGTTTGTTTACACCTCTTAATAACTGAACCTGGGCTTAGTTGTCGACCTGATATTGATTCTCTCCTTCATTCTTATTAATAGAACTCTGATCTTGTTAAGGAAAGCAATGTATACAGGTAAAAATACATTTTCTAGCCTTTTTTGCAGGTAAAGGGGCCATATGGCCCAACTGACTAAGGGCAGGTAAGCACAAGTTGTTAGGTTAGACTTGTGGAAAGGTCTTCAGAAGCTGGCAGCGGGGATAGGGAGCTGGAGAACAGACTCAGATGGGAGGGACTTACTTGCCTTTTGTTCTGCCTGGAATACAGATGAAATGGTTAGAGTTGCAGTAGCCATATAGTGACCATGAGGTAAACTTGAAGATGGAATCCGTGCACAAAGAATGGCAATGAAAGAAAGTAGGACGCCACAATGTTGATGATACCATAGAGCCCTTGTACCAGCCTCTGATATTTGCTCCCTGACTTTAATCTACATGAAGGAAAGAAAATACTCTATTTTATTGGAGCTCCTATTTTTTAAATATTTCCATTACTAGCTGAATACAGTTTCTAACTCACAATTTTATGAGAGCAGAAAAATAATAGTATGTAGTTTATGGTATTTCTAAGCTAGAGGATGCCGTTTAGGTGAAATATTTACCCAAAATTGTGTGGCAGAGGTTTCTTATGTGTGTGTATGTTAGAGATTTCTCATATAAGATGTATCTCTCCATCAGAGCATTAACACTTGCTCTTACCTTTGCCTGATGCAATTCTCTCATGAATATTCAAAATTCACATACCCTTCCTTCACTGGGATTTCTGCTCAAAGATCCACAGCTCAGAAAGGCCTTTGCCAATTATTCTATCTACCATAATAGCCCCTATCCTTGTCTACAAACTCACTCTCCCTACTTTTGACATTCTTTGTTTTATGATTGGCTTGTACATTATTATCTCCTCAGTGCTCAGAAGAGTGTCTGACACTTTTTAGTGGCTCAATGAATATTTGTTAAATGACCAAATAAATGAAAGCGAATGCACATTTAATTCTGAAATTTGTCTAAGTAAACTATCAATGAATCAATCAATGCATGAATGAAAAATGACAGCTCATTGCAGGTTGAGAACTTCAAATAGACTGTTAAACTTCTGAATAGTCCTATGCCTGTTACAATAGTATGTCTGTTTCAAATGTTCAGTGTAACTGGTGGTATCTAAACTTGATGACAGTTTTTCATACTTTGCTGATTTATTCCCTTCAATTTTATCTGAAAGAAATAGAATGGTACAGCTGGGCACGGTAGCTCACGCCTGTAATCCTAGCACTCTGGGAGGCTGAGGCGGGTGGATCACGAGGTCAGGAGTTCGAGACCAGCCTGGCCAAGATGATGAAACCCCATCTCTACTAAAAATACAAAAATTAGCTGGGCACGGTGGCAGACTCCTATAATCCCAGCTACTCAGGAGGCTGAGGCAGGAGAATTGCTTGAACCTGGGAGGCGGAGGTTGCAGTGAGCTGAGATCACACCACTGCACTCTAGCCTGGGTGACAGAGCAAGACTCAGTCTCAGAAAAAAAAAAAAGAAAGAAAGAAAAATAGAATGGTACAGTATAAGCCTCAGAAGGGATATGAAGGTATCAATAAATCCCCTCTATGTTGACTGATCATGCAGTCCCTAATTTTTCTTAGGCTGATGTGCTCTATGTCTTCTTGATAATAAAATGAGTAAGGCAATGGTTTACATTTATGAAAAATATATCTGCCTGTGGGTTTTTTTGCACATATATATACACAATCCAGTGGTAGATTTATATGTATATGTGCATATAAATGTATGTATGTATAATATATGCACACATATAAAAATATGTATATGTATAACATACACATTAAAATACGTATTTTATATATACATAAATATACATATAGAGATATAACTTGTTTTTCAATATTAGGAACAAAGGACATATTGAAAGATTCATCCACTTTTTTATATATTACGGTATTCATATAGCATTTCAAAATCATAAAATTTTTCTGTATTTTAAGATAGCCAAGGAAAAATGTTAAGAAAAAGAGATATTGACGATTCAAGCATACCTAGAGACAAGGCTTCAGAGACTGTGGCTTTCTGCTTGAGCAGGAAGTTCTGGAAATGGGGGTCATCGAACAATAGGTCTCTGATACTCCACAAAGTGTTATGAAACCACACACTTCGTGTCTTTCCCCTCTGGATGGCGCAAAGCGGCAGAGATGCCAAGGATCTATCAAAGAGTTTTTCTCTATGTCCCTTGTGGAAAGTGGTTGTTAGGAAGCCGCTGCCCAGAAACTACATTTTCTAGCACTTCTGAAATATCTAAGTGGAGTCCCAAGTTATTCCCATGCGAATGTGGGTGGAGTGATAAATGGCCAGGCCAATAAACATCTCGTAGGTGCTTCTCCACCCTCTTTCCGACTGTGGACTTGGTTGGATTTTCATGTCCTGGGTGACCCTGGGAAACATGTTGAAGCAGGTGGAGGCTCTGTTAGCTTCAGCCACATGTTGATGAGATTCATCATGTCCATCACATGATGAGGAAAGCATTTCTCCCCCAACTTCTGTTTGGCCAAGCCACAGAGATTTGTTGATGAGATTCATCATGTCCGTCACATGATGAGGAAAGCATTTCTCCCCCAACTTCTGTTTGGCCAAGCCACAGAGATTTGGGTTTTTACTCGTTACAGTACCTAGCACAACTTTAACTAATATACATATACTACAGCTTTAACAGAAGTTGTGAACTTACTATCATGATTGAAAGGTGACTGAGCAGAGAGCAGCGGTTCTCAAACTGCAGAATCTTTGGGGAAGAAGTTTGTTATGAATACAAATCCCCAGGCCTCCCAGAGATTCTGATTCATCGGATCTGGGATGGGGCCCAGAAACAGGCATTTCGTCACCACTCCAGGTTTTTGGATGCACATTTAGAGAAACAGCGATAAAGACAGTGAATTTACGGAAATGGCAGCTGGGAATTTGGGGTTAGAAATGGACAGCAGATTATATCCTGAGCCAAAGTATGAGCTGGATGAATTAGAAGACAGTGAATAAATGGGAAAATCAACAAAGAAAAATTCTATACTGCAGCAATGAATATAATACTTGGGTACCTATGCATCCACCATATATGAAGAAGGATCATGGCTCAAAGAAGAGGTTGTAAAAATAAAGTGAAGTTAAGAAAACAGTTGAATTTAGAGAGGCAAGAGAGGATAGTTTGAATATAAACATTTACAAACAGAAAGCTTTTTAAAACTGGCATAACAAAATTGAAACAGACAGCTTAAGGGAAGCAATATTTTGAAGCCAACACCACTATCCACACTCTTTCACCTATCACAGAAGAACAATATGTGGAAGGGCAAGAGCTTAAAATGAATGTTGTTTTTTTCCCCCCCCTTTCCAATACATTACCAAATAAAAAGTTACATGCGTGAAGCCAAAGACTATTCTTGGATCGGATCTTTTTCAATGATCTAAATTTAGCCAGCTGAACTTCTGTAAGTACTGGCTTATTCAACCTTTTGAAATATAGCATTTGTTTTTTAATTGGAAATCTGCATCTCACCTTAACGATGGAACAGAACATCCTTTCTTTTCAAAGAAATATGGTCTTTTGATATTGTACACTTAACATAGTTCAAAAAAGAGATTGTAGCAAAGTGTGAAAGGACCAGAACATACAAATACACACATGCACATGCGAAGGACCGTGACACCATGACAAATATACATCCATTTCTGATTAGAAGCCGTAATATGAATACTCTTAGGTGTTATCACCACCAAGTTTTTATTGAGAACCAAGTGTTTGGTGAGAAGAGAATCTGAAAGAAATGCATTTTCAGAATAAATCATCGGTAAGATTATAACTTTTTGTTTAAATTAAAGCAACACTCAATTATTGAAGTTTTGATTAGCAACAATTTTAAGCAATAGTACACTCACATAAGATTTCCCGTCAATCTGTGCTTCCTTTGGGAAAATCAGATGATGTAGTTAAGAATGTCTTTGCTCTGTACTGTTGAAATAAAACCCCATTGTGGATGAAGCAGACTGCTGAACATATTCTTAGGAATAGCAAATTAATTAGGAGGTGTATCAATGATCTGAAAGCTGGTGCCCTTGTAGATTGATAGATCTGGAGACCTAAGTATAACTGACAGTTGAAAAATAATAGACTGCAGCACACAGATGTCATGGTCCAGAAGAGGATGCCTATTATTGTGAGTAAGTTTAAAACCAAGTCATGGAGAGGAAGATGTTTCATTTGCTTGCAGCCATTCTGTTGCATCTTTCTTTTCAAATATACTCATGCGCCACATAAAGTTTCAGTCACTGATGAATTACTTATATGAGAGTTGTCCCATAAGATTGTAATACCTTATTTTTACTGTACTTAATCTATGTTTAGATATGTTTAGATACAAAAATGCTCACTGTTGTGTTACAATTGCCTACAGTATTCAGTATAGTAGTACACTGTACAGGTTTATAGCATAGGATCAATAGAGTACATACTGGCCTGTTGTTCCTAGGCTTCAATAGATAAATATACCCTATAACCTAAGTGTGTAGTATGCTATGCCATCTAGGTTTGTGTAAGCAAAATCCATGATGTTCGCACAGTGATGAAATAGTCTAAGGACATATTTCTTAGAATGTATCTTTGGCATTAAGCAACATGTGACTGTATGTAGGATATTCAGCTCAAAAAAATCGTAGCTGACTTGTTGACCTTTTTGAAATATTTCCTATAATTTACATGTTTTGAAGCTGGTTGTGAAGATTTCAGAAAGACGTTATGTTTCTTTTCAAGCATATATCCTTACGTGTAAAATAATACAGCTTGAGTGTGAAAGTTTTAGGGCCTTGCATTTCTTTAGAAAAAATGTTGTTTTCAAGGTGAGCAAATACTTTTACAGAGATAATTTATTTGATGCAACAGCTCTGGTCAGTAGACGGTGGGAATATGTTGGTAGAAATATACTGGTTCTCCTTTTACAGATGAGGAACCTGAAGCAGGAGTAGATTTAAGTGATCTGCTGAAAGATGGCACTGCCAAACTAGTAGGTCAGTGAGGTTCTCTGCCAGTGGTTCCTAAGTGGTAGTCCATCAACTGGGCAAAACTGATGTTTGAAAGACCCCTGGATTTATTATCTTAGCAAGTAACAGAAAATCGAAATCATTCAAGTTAAGAAGTATTTGCTGAGAATCTATTCTGTCCTTTCAGATGAAAAAAAGATGAGACAGCATAATCCCTGCCACCAAGAAGGTTGCAGTCCTCTAAGAAACCTTTGAGCAGGCCATCAGAGTCACAACTGGCTCAGCAACAAAAAATGGTAGATGATAAACAAAAAGGCAGTCACGAAGGATCAGCCAAGAATGGGGAGTAGGGATTTTCTTAGCAGCCTTCATAATTTAATTTCCACAGCTCTCAGTGACTATACAGTGGGAAAAGAGAATATCAGCAGAAAGTTTTCCAGTCTGGAGAAGTTTAAAGTCAAATCAATATAAAAAAAGCAAGAACAATAAAAACCATTGAACCAATCGTTAACATGAAAGTATGACATAGTTGTTTATGAAAATGTTTAATAAACCAGACACTTCGAAAGCACAACTAAAGACTATGCTGTATTAGAAGGCAGTTCAGGAACAATCAAAGTAATGCAAAGACCTTAGAAATCTAAGAGTTGGCCTGGATGGAAACTTTGTTTCATGGGCAAATGAGAACAGCAGTATATGTGTCACTTTTCCAGAAAGTTTTCTACCTTAAGTGAAGTGTGCCCTTGAAAGGAAAAAACAAGAAGAAAACACCCAAGACACCAAATTAGAAACTTAAAAAAAAAAGTACCAAGTGCTATAAAAAAACACAGTTGTGTAACATTTCAAGGATGAATTTTAAGTACGTTCAAGTCTTGAGGTAGGCAACACCTGCCTAGTTCTGATAAACTTTAATTTCTGATCTGCCTTTAAGAACGTCTAGGAAAACAGGATAAACAAAGATGATCTGAAGAGACTTTGAGACTCAAAGATGAGCTGAGAGATTTTCCTTCAAAATGGAGGAAACTGTCACAAACATGAGAGGTTATAGAAGACTGACTTGGAAGAGCAAAAAGGCCCAAGTCATTCCCGACTCTCATCTGGGAAACTCTTCAGAGACATGCAGAGGGTAGGGTCTCCTTGTTTACTTTGCTCCTAAAATGTTTCTGGCAGAGTGACTGGCAAACAGATCTGTCTTAAGTCATTCTAATAGTCTTGTACTCATTTTGCATGGCAAAGCAGCTTTCTTTGCTAAAAACATTCCAAATCAGAATAATTGAGAAGTACCTCATTTCATGTCTGTGATAGTAAATTATAATATTTTATTACACCTAGATCTGGATAAATAAAGGCATTGTAGCAAGAAAGAAAACCTTAGATAAGCAATTTACAGTGTTTCCTGTTCATGTGGGAATGAAGTTATGCCAAATAAGACTACTGTAGTAGATGAGGATACAGTGGATGAATTTCATGTAAAATGCAGTAACTATAGCAAAATGGAGTGGATATCTCCAGTGATTTCCTTTTGAACTTTAGAAAATTAGGAATAGTATTATAGAATTTTGCTGCAAATTAGTTCATTAGCTTATTAGGAGCTGGTGTACTACGTTGATTAATTGTGGAGAAAGATTGGAAGAAATAAATGCCAGTTGGTGAATAAGGTAAGATATAACCTCACCCCAGAAACATCTGCAGGTAGGGTCTTGATGGACTTCGCTTGCTTGCTTCTTTATTTGTTTTTGGCACAGCATCTCCTTTGTCAACAACCTGTTTGTCATCTCAACAGTCTTATTCAGCCCCTGGGGTCCAGGTGTCTTTCCACACACTCTGCCTCTCCAGTACCTTAGATGGACAGTTGATAGAGACCTGACCTCAGAATATCCTCTTTCCTGGTTATGGAGGTAAACACATGACCCAAACTGAACCAATCAGAATCCTCCTTGGAAATGGTGCCAGAACTGTTAGAAAGACATTTCCTTTTTCAGTGTATTTACTAGGTTGGTGGGATAGAAAACCAATAGTGGCCACCTTTGCTACAAAAATGCATGGGGGTGGGGAGCATGAATAAGAATGCAAAGGAATAGAGAGGAAAGCATTGCCAAAGGATGGAAGGACAAAGGGACAGTATTGTTAAGATATTTGTGAGCCTCTGGGTATAGCCATGCCTAAAATTTTACCTACTCTTAGATTTTTCAGTTATATGAACCAATAGCTTTCCTGTTGTTCTTGTTAGCATGGGCTTAGGCTTTGCCATTTGCACAAAGATGGCTGTCTAATCAAGTAGCATCTGTGTTAATAGAAATAATACTCATTGAACTAGTCATACTTTATTTAAACCTTGCTTCTCAGAAGCCATAAAATTCTTCCTTGAAATATTCTTCTGATGTGACAGGGTTATATTTTGTTTCATTTTGCTACATTTTGCCTAATTTTCTCAGAGAGGCCTGTCTAATCTAACTTGTGCTAATGTAATTTTAAAAGTTTGACAGATTCACATATGCAAGTGTACCCCATATTAGGAATATAAGTTATGATATATTTTGTTTAATATTGTTCTCAATTATTTGTCATCTTCTCCCTGAAAATCAATTCTATGTCCCCACACCATTGATAAAGGCTTGGCCAGGGGATTTGCTTTGACCAATGAAACCTGAATGAAAGTGATGAGTTCCCTGTGTGAGCAAAAGCCCCAATAAACTCACATTCTTTATATACTGTGAGCAAGAAACTTGGACTCTTCTCCAGTTGAAGTGTAACACTTTGTTGTAAGCCTTTGAGATGTGGGGTTTGTTTGTTATAGCAGCAAAACCTAATAAACACTGACTGATACATCAGACATACCAAAACTCAAGAAAAAGAAAAATGCTTGTTTAAAGTTAATGATTCATAGTAGCAATCGATGTCTCCTTTAAATTAAAAGTTCCTCTGGTGCATTTATAATACTGAATTTACCAAAACATTTATTTACACATGATAAGTGAACACATTCATTGTAATGTCCTCCCCAATCCTTGATATATGCTCTTCTCCATTTTCTTCTTTGGTGGTCATCTCTGGCTTCTGGTTATTCTGTATGTCTCACAGATACATTGGTCTATGTGGGCTGGATTGCTGATTTGATGGATCTCTTTGATGCATTATTGTAAGCTGACAGCTCCTCAGCTGCTCTGCCATACAAATGTCACAAGGTGCTTATCACAGCGGCACCGCCTTTTGTGATCGTGGTTGATGAACTGTGGAGTTCTTTGAACAGCTGTTCCCCATTGTCACACACCATACTCTGAGTGCAGTGCATCCCTAATCCCAGCCTCTACCTCTGGGGATAGTCATCACATGCCCTCTTGCTTATGGGAGGCTTTATGCTATTTAGTGCGTCACCCCATGTCATTTGGTACATCCCAGAACTACACACAGAAAATACTCTTTGACTTCTCCCTGCTTTGATTTGTTTACTATGTTTAATTTTCTTAGATCAGCTGTCATTATGGTTACTTTTATCCTTCTGTTATTATATTCACTGTGCTCGATAGTATTTTGAATTGTGCTACTTTCTCTTTTACATCTTTGGCGTAAAACAGTGAAGTGTCAAATAAAAACACAATGCTCCTCTTCTTAACATTTACCATATTTCTGTAAATTTCAGCTATCCCATAAGTGAGAGGCAAGTGAAGCTGGAGTACAAGAGAAAAAGGGGGAGAAGAATGTTTATTATGTAGCTTATGATAGGGGTAGGAACTACAGTAATTGAGAAGTAAATATTCTTTTCTATTTTACACATGTAGAAATAAAACTCAGAAGGTTAAGTAACTTGATCAAGGTGATATAGCTGATAAGCAATGGAACTAGGACCTAAACATATTTCCATCTGACTCCAGTGTTCTCTCCTTTCTTCTATGTAATGCTGTTTCTTAGAATTGAGTGAAAGGACTCAGGGCACAAAGGGAAATCTCTGATTTGGGGGAAGTTACTTTACCTTGCTCTCTAGTAAGGGAGTTGAGTAAAATTTCCCCTAAGGTATTGTAACATTACATACATCTAAAATGGTTATTGAAAAGCCCATGTACTTTATTCTACTTGAGAAAAGCATAGCTATTTCTTTAATTTACTGTCCTTCTCTTACAAATTCTTTGACTTTGGGATTTAGTCTCTCTTCTCTCTTGGAAAACCTTGTTTAGTCCAAATTTAACCCATTGCTCGTGCTCTGCATCCTCAATATTCTCATTCAATTAGACACATGCACCAAACATTTCCCCTTTCTTCTGCAGATTTTTCTCCCAACTTGTTGTGTCTTCTTTTGCACATGACACATCAAGACTCTCCCATTAAAAAATAAAACCCCTCCCTCATCTGTTACCATATCATTTGCCATGCAATGGGCTTTTTGAAACATCGAAGTGAAATCCATAAAATTCACCATTTTAAAGTGTATAATTCAGTGGCTTTTAGTCCATTCACAAGCTTATGCAACCTTCAGGATTATCTCATTGCAGAACACTTTAATCACCTCCTAAATAAATCCATACCCATTGAGTAGCCGCTCCCCGCATCCCCTGGCAATTGGAATCCTGTTTTCTGTATCTGTGAATGTACATATTCTGGAAATGTCATACAAATGGAATCATACAACATGTAGATTTCTGGGTTTTGCTTCTCTCATTTAACATGGTGTTTCCAAGTGTCATTCGTGTTGTAGCTGTAGCCTAGCTTTTTAAAACTTTAGCCTCGTCACATTGATACCAATTCCTTGAGTTGTGCTACTTTCTCTTTTATATCTTTGGCATAAAAAAGTGAAGTGTCAAACAAAAACACAAAGCTGCTCTCCTTAACATTTACCATAACGTTACCTTCTTTTTCTCTGTTTAACTTGACTTCTATACAGCAGTTGAGAGCTTGACCTCTCTTCCTCCTGAGCCTCATTCCTTCCTGGGCATCATTCCTTCCTGGGCATCACATACAGTTGAGGTTCTTTTTTTCCATAAACTTATTTGCAGGTTTACTTTCTTCTCCTGGCACTTGTAGAGTGGTATTTTCAAGGGTTTCAGCTGGGGCTTATTTCCCTTTGTACTCTCTTTTTGGTCACTTTTATCTCTCCAAGGCTTCAGTTACCATACTCACTCTATTCAGTTTCAGTAGTAGCTATTTATTTGGTTGCCTGATCAGTCCTCCTCCTCCCAGCTTCCCTGCAATCACCGCTTGCATGCCTTGAGCTTGATCATTTTCTCCCCTCCCATCTATATGCTTCAATGTGACTTTGAGCAGCTAAGCTCCTGTGACATGAGTCAGCCAATTAAATGGTCAGAGGGTAGACATATGATCTACACTGAATCACTCAGAAACCTTTCCTAGAAATTTGTCATTGGGACAAAAAAAATCTAGTGTTTTTAAAAATGTGCCTATTCCTAAAGCACATTGGGCTAGTAGTTATCAGAGGTCACGTTTTACCATGTGGTCTAAGAAACCAAAGAGGAGAGATGATATAAGCAAAGTGAGCTCTTCTAAGCCCAGGTCTCAGTCTGTTCTTGGAGCTTGTCTGCATCTCTGCCCTTGGGATCCAACTGATCTATTCCCAAATATATCATCAGCTCAGAATTTGCTCTGTATATCCATTTGCCTCTGAAAACTTCACTCAGCTATTTGTGGCAGACTGGCTGGATGACTGCAATTTCTTCTTCCCAGGTACACAGTTAAACTATTTCCAGCTCTCCTGCACCCAGTGACTAGTTCCTGCCAAAAGAATGTGATTAAGGTGATGTGTCACTTCTGGTCTTAGATGTTTAGAGTAAGCATGCTTTCTCCACTCCCTCTCTTTTTGTATACAGTGCTGGACACTGCCAAGGTGACCTTGAAGCCACATGTTAAAAATAGATGGACCTAAATAAGTAAATGGAGCAGAGCACCCCCACAGTGCAACACCAACTGACAAGAAACAAATTCTTCTGGTGTTAAGCCTTGGAGATTTGGGGAACTCAGCTTTAACAGTTGTAAAAGCGTTACTTGCCCTAATTTGTGGTGTCACAGTCACCTCAAATTCAACACACTCATAATCTACTCATTCTCTCCAGAGCTCCCTATCTTAGTGAATGGTTCCAAAATTCATTAAGCCAGAAATCTCAGCATCAAACTTGACTGCTTCATTTTTTGTAATTTTTGTAATTTTCCTTGTTTACCATTTAAATGCTATTAATTTAACATATTTAAAATCTGTGTACTCTATCCCCTTCTTGTCATGACCACTCAGTGCCTCAGTTCTAGCCCTTGGCATTTCTTGCTGGGTTACAACAGTGACTTTGTACCTCTAGGGAAACACTTCAAATCATTCTTTTCTTTTCTGCTACAGACTTTTAAAAACAAAAAATTATATTCCATTTCTCTTCTTAAAATCTTTTAATGACTCCTTAACATCTTCTGGATAATAACTGTGAAATGCTATTTGTGTGTCACTACCACAGACTCCTTCAGAACTAATTGATAAAAATGATTTCTTTGAGCGCTAGCTGATATGACTATGGCCTGCTACTTTGGACAAGGCTAACTGGATAAGAGACTGGGGACTGAACCCAAAACAGGCCTCTGGTTAGTATGTAGTGGGTAATGAAGTAGCCAAGACTCCAACTCTGCTGCCGTAGTCTGAATATATTACAGGTTTGTCCCCATCAAATCTCATGTTGAAATGTGATTCCCAATGTTAAAGGTGGAACCTAATGGGAGGTGTTGGGTGATGGGGGTGGATCCTTCATGAATGGATTGATGCTCTCCTAGGGTGGCAGTGAGTGAGTTCTCTATTAGTTCCTGTGAGAACTGGTTGTAAAGAAGAGCCTGGCACCTCCCTCCTCTCTTTCTTGCTTCCACTGTTGCCACGTGATCTCTGTACTCTGGCTCCTCTTTGCCTTCTGCCATGAGTGGAAGCAGCCTGAGACTGTCACCAGATGCCCAGTCCTCCAGGCAGCAGAATCATGAGTCAATTAAACCTTTTTTCTTTCTAAATTACCCAGTCTCAGGTATTCCTTTGTAACAATATAGAACAGACTAAGATATGTGACTAACAGGGTTTTTGTTTAGTTTTGTTTCTTTGAGACAGGATCTTGGTTTGTCACCCAGGCTTGAGTACAGTGGTGTGAACACGGCTCATGCAATCTTGACCTCAAGTGATCCTCCTGCCTCAGCCCCACAAGTCGCTGGAATTACAGGTGTATGCCACTATGCCTGACCAATGCTTACATTTTTTTTTTTGTAGAGATAGAGTTTTGCCGTGTTCCCCAGGCTGGTTTTGAACTCTTGGGCTCAAGCACTCTGCCTGCCTTGGACTCCCAAAGTGCTGGGATTACAGGTGTGAACCACCATGCCCAGCCTTGTGACTTCTTGACCAGGTTGAATTCTCTATCATAGGAAGTTTGAATGTGAGCTATAAATGACAGACATAAATTGTACCAGCATTACTGAAAATAGACTTACAGTGAAGTCTGTTGAGTAAAGACATTGATGAACAAAGGCTATGAAACAGTAGAAGCTGGGGTAAGCAGAATCCATTATGGGTGGACGAGAGGATAGAATTGGTGGAGCAGAAGATATGTATGTAGCCACAGTAGAATCCAAGACCAAAATGAATAAAATACAAGGTATGGTGATTCCCTGGAGTAGGACTAACATATACTCATTTTGGAGGAGATAAGTTTTGCCGAAATAGCAAGAGTATCAGTGAACCCAGAGGTGGTGTTGTGAGTTGATCAACCTTCCAGTTTTCTGTGAGACCTGACTGTTTGGTTTATGAGATATTTTCTGTGTTTCTTCACTCCTCTACCTATTCTAATAAAGCCCCATCATTTGAATTAAACTGAATGTTGCAGCTTGTAACCAAAAGACATCATGACCTACAAGGTACTGTGAATTGCCCTCTTCTTGACCTCCAGCTCTTCTCCTGGGACTTCCACTCACATCAGATTCTTTATGCTGGACTCTATAGCATTCTTGAATGCACTTGCTCCAGGGACTCTTGCTTTTCCAAGGGCAAAAGTTTCATGGAAGGCTCATTGTCTTTGACTGACTTCTATTCATTCTTAAAAACATAGCTCAGGTGCAAATCCTCTTGAATGCCTTACCTGACACCTTATTCTCTCCTGCATGTTTTGGATTGTGTCACTCTTCTGGGTCCCCATGGCACATAGGGCATGCCACTGTCTTGTTGCTAATTGATTACACTGTGATATCTTTCCTTTGTTTTGTCTTTAGGAGGCTTGAAAACCTCTTAAAAGCAGCACCTGTGTCTTGCTCACCACTGTAGCCCCAGCAACTGACCAGAGCCTGGCACACAGTAGGTTTTTACTGTGTGATAAAGTGAAGACTTTCAGTTCTTCGTGTCCATGCTTGCTGATTAATGATGAAAGTGATGTCAAGATTACTTAATATATCAATTTGCTAGAGTGGCCACAACAAAGTAACAAATACTGGTCACTTAAACAACAGAAATTTATTTTCTCACAATTCTGGAGGCTACAAGTCTGAGAACAAGGTGTCAGCCATCTGGATTCTTTTGAGGTCTCCCTGGCTTTTAGATGGCTGCCACCTTCCTCTGTCTTCACATAGAAGATGTGTCTATGTCCTAATCTCTCCTTATAAGGACGCCAGTCCTATTAGGTTAGGGTCTATGCTAGTGACCTCATTTAAACATGATTACCTCTTTACAGACCCTATTTCCAAACACAATCACATTCAGAGATGCTGGGAGTAAGAACGTCAAAATAGGAATTTTGGGGGGTCACAATTTAGCTCATAACACTAAATTTCCAAGTCTGGTTTATGGTTTCCTTGGAAGCTCTGAATTCTGCTTTTTTTTTTTCCCCCATATCATTTATGTCAAATGAGTCCTGCTTAAAGTAGAAAGCAGGTTAAAAGCAGAGTAAAGACAGCTTTAGGCAGACCCAGTGATAGGATGGAAAAGTTGCAGTAAAGAAAAAAAAATAAAAAACATCTTAAAGGTCCAGCTAGCTGAGTGTATGGGCAACATTCTTAGATATGTAGAGATCTCCTCCATTCCTCTGGCATGTGAGGTCAGTAGGGTTCCTAGCCCTGTCCCCCTCACCAATGGCTATTTTTCACTCATTGATGCAGATATATGTAATTACCAGTGCAGTAAGGGGCTGTTCTGAGCAGTTCTGTGAAGCAGCCAGATAAAGAATATAGTCTTCTTGGGGCATAGGAAGAATTAAGGGGCATACCAATAATTAAGAGAAGGTGACAGTCTGTTTCAGATCAATTTTTACCCCCAGTCTCCTAAGATTTCTTGTAAGAACATGCTGTTATACATGGTGGTAACTCACATGCAGTGGTACTAAGCAATAAATAGGGGACTCCACGGCTGCAAGCTCTAACTTCTGCTTTTCCATTGATTGACAGTATGCATTTCACTAAGCCACTTAACCTTTCTATGGCTCAGAGACTTCCCTGTAAAAAATGATAGTATCTATGACATTCCTCATCAGGATGTTGTGACAAATAAGCAATTAAAGGACTCTGGATATATAATTACAGTTTAACATAGCCATGGCTATTTGCTGTTTACACACACACATATACACACACACAGTGTCTAAATACACATATTACATGACACAGGAAGAAAAAAGACCGCTTAATGTCATTCCAGATGAAATGATGAAAAAAATAAATTTATCTACTAAGGGTCAAGGGTCTGTCTATTTTACCTCAAATAATTCATTTCTAATCAGTTTTGTTTCTTTCTGAGTTCATATCTTTTAAAGTCTATGAAATTAAAATTTTCCCAATATTTCTTGGTAATATACTTCATTCATTTTGACATGTCAATTCAGCTAGGCAATAGAGAGAGAGAGAGAGAGAGAGAGATGAATATGACGTGGTTATTGTCTTCAAGGATCTCCCAGAGTAGTGGAGGGCTGCGAGAATAGTTACAATCCTACTCTCTGAGTGTAGGTGGAGGCATATGTCAGGTAGTGTGAGCACAGAGGAAGAAGAAAGCATATTTCCTAGGGGAGTGAGGCAAATGTGTGAATGTTAGCCTCCCACTACATTTATCAGGAGGAATATTTCTTTTTTCCCTGTGTGCCGGGCACTAAGCTATGTGACCTTCATATGTCGGCCTTCATCTCTTCAGCCAATGTATGAAAAATATGTTTTGATTAGTCTTATTTTTTCAGAAGAGGAAGTGGAAACTCAAAGAGGTGAAGTAATTTTGCCTACAGTTACACAGAGAATGAATGACAGCTAGATATCAAATCCAAGCTTGTCTCTTTACCACTGCATGCTATTTCCTCCCCAACAAGTTGTAGTTAAGATACAGACTTTTTTATTATTCTTATTTTTTAAGACAGAGTCTCGCTCTGTCACCCAAGCTGGAGTACAGTGGTGCATGTAACCTCTGCCCCCCGGGTTCAAGAGATTCTCCTGACTCAGCCACCTGAGTAGCTGGGACTACAGGCATGCACCACCATGCCCAGCTAATTTTTTTGTATATTTAGTAGAGATGGGGTTTCACCATGTTGGTCAGGCTGGTCTCAAACTCCTGACCTTAAATGATCCACCTGCCTCGACCTCCCAAAGTGCTGGGATTACAGGCGTGAGCCATTCCACCTGGCCAGATACACACTTCTAAAGGTAAGAAGTGTTTATTCTTCACATCTCAGTTTCAAACAGGTCCTTAATAATTTTCATGATGATACATTTTCATGCTCTAGAAATATAGATGAGCTCAGAAAAGTTATTGCTTATAAGTTCATTGGTATGGAATTTTGATATCAACATTACCATGATGCCAAGAATTTGTGAGAACATTTAGCTTGCAAAGGCTAAATTAAATTATGGAAAATATTACACAAATGTTATCATATTGCTTCACTTTTTACCGTGTCTTAGGCAACCTTTTCAAAGGACTTTAAAATAAACATGGTAGAAATAAATAGAATGTTGGAGCTTTAAAAACTTCATTGATTTCTGCCAGATGCCGTATCTTAAAATTGAGCCCATAAAGAGGCCTAAGAGAAACTTCCTGTCTCTCTAACTAAGCTACCTAACAGGAGATGATTTTCCATTGTTCTGCCATATCATCACTGCTTCAGCCAGCTGGGTGGTAAGTGTATGCCATTGTTCATACGGGAAATTGGGAGAGCTGAAACTGAATTACATGAGGGAGCCACTAGTGGCTAGAGTTTGGCAATCCCCCAGAGCACATCTAGTTCAAAGCCCTTCCTTTTAAGGCAAGGTACTGAGGCCTGGAGTTGTCAAGTGAGTTGCCCAGTGTCACACAATTGAGGTAGTGGCAAATCTTGGGAAAGCATTCAGACAAACTGGTTTTCTTCCTAGCATCCCTGTACTGTACTGAATCGTGTACTCCCCCAAATGTGTCCACCCAGAACCTCAAAATGTGACCTTACTTGGAAATGAAGTCTTTGCAGAAAATAGTTAAGATGAGGTCATACTGGATTAGAGTGGGTGCTAATCCAGTAACTGGTGTCCTTGGACTCAGGAAGGGGAACATCACACACAGGGGCCTATCATGGGGAGGGGGGAGGGGGGAGGGATTGCATTGGGAGATATACCTGATGTAAATGACGAGTTGATGGGTGCAGCACAGCAACATGGCACAAGTATACATATGTAACAAACCTGCACGTTATGCACATGTACCCTACAACTTAAAGTATAATAATAATAAATAAAAAAAAAAAAAAAAAAAAAAAAAAAAGAAAAAGCAGACACACAGGAGCATAGGGGAGCAGACCATGTGAAGATGCAGGCAGAGATAGGAGCAATGCAAACCAAGGAATCTGCAAGCCAAGGAACACTAAAGATTGCCAGAGACCGCCAGAAACCAGAAGCAACAAGGAAGCATTCTTCTCTAGAGTTTCTGGAGGGAAGATGGCCCTTACAACACCTTCATTTGAGACTTCTATCTTACAAAACTGTTAGAGAATAAATGTTCTGTGGTTTCAAGCCACCCAGTTCATGGTACCTTGATATGACAGCCCTAGAAAGCCAATCCAATCCCTTCCATTTCACCATGGCTCATCTTGTGCAGTCTTATCCCAAGATAAAAAGCCCAAGTATCCCACCTCTGCCAGTGGGTTAAGAGTCTCATTCTCAAACGTGAATGGCAGCATTTTAATACATAAATCAAATGGCTTTCCTACTGACAAGCACATGTACTGTTATTTTTGTTCTAATTAGCTGTAAGTCACCTTAAATCTCATCACAGGAAGCAGTGATCTATTTAAGTTGAATGTAAATGTATTGCTGTTTTCCAAGGTGTTGTGGGTCTTGAAATTTGTAACTGATAAAAGAGAACAGATTGTTGGAGGTCAGAAGGAGAGAAATACTGATATTCTGGGTACCAACTCACCAAATAATTGAAGACTTGACTGGCACCCTGCAATTTTCAAAATCCTTGCAATCCCCCCTTTTTTTTTTTGCTTTTGCCAGATACATTATTCTAATTTTTATTATGCTAATTGAAATTGAAAGCCTAACAGAAAAAAAGGATGAGTCATTAACTCAGATTACTGTATTATGGCTTATCACAGTCTATTTGCCTGCTCTCCAACTATTTGCCATCCTGGACATCGTAGTGGTAGCTGGTACTCTCACTTTGCACTCCATCTAGGCCAGACAGTAGTAAGGTAGGGCTGATAGCTCAGGCTCTGTGACCAGAAATGCTATTTTCGGCTGAAGTACTTAGGTTCTGTTTACATGACACGTTAAACAACCAGTCAATTAGAATGTCACATTTCAAGCCTCCTCATTCATATGATAGGGATGTTAGCAGAAGGAGAGTATATTGATTACAAGCTCACTGCCTGCAAACTGCTGCTGTGGTTAAAGGAGAGGGAGGAAGGGGTAGCTGCTTTGCTACCAGGAGTGGGTTGAGAGACTACACACAAGTACTCTTAGAACAAATGGTCTTTTGACACTTCTTCCTGCCCCTCGAATGGGGCAGATGTTCAGAATCCAGTACAACAGGTCTTAGGGAGAAATAGGGGGGGAAAAATCAAACATCCAACTGGCTATCGAGTAGACTGAAATCGATGTTAAATGAACCTTATTATTTTTTTGAGATGCAGTTTCACTGTGTTGCCCAGACTAAACAGCCTCCCAAGTAGCTGGGATTATAGGTGTTACAGCACATGGCCTGGCCATTAACAAAAATTATATATATATATATATATTTTTATATATATATATTTATTAGCTTTTAATATGAAATTTTTTTCTCACTCTCCAAACTGGTAAATACATATATTTATATATATGTATGTATATGAAGAGTAATGTATATACACACACACACGTGTATGTATATATGCACATACACATATACATATATATGTTACATACACATATATATATGTGTGTGTGTGTGTATATATATATTTTTTACCAGTTTGGAGAGAGAGAAAAAATTTTCTCCATGCTAGTACTGGGGTCAGTGATGGAAAGGATGGTCCGCAGGCTCAAGAAGGCATTATGAGGGAGGAGGAATCAGGTAGAGTGTTTTAGGAGGAAGCTTGCTTGCTTTACATTTTCTTTATCCACATTAGAATTATTAAAAATCTTTTTTCTGCACACTATCAAATGCTATTGGTGAGCATCGAAGAGCATGAAGGCCTATGGCAAATAACACTTTTCTTAAGGTTGTGAACACATAGACTCCCTTTTGGTTTTTAGCCCTGTTTGACTATTCGTTTTAGTTATTCTGCCATGTTTAGTACAGCTGCATGTATTTTCTCATATTTTTGCCAATGTTTTAATCATCAGTATCACAGATCCTGACACTGTTTGCCTTAGTGGAATATGTACTTTAAAATCAGGGGTTGGTTTGCTTTGAGCAATTTTATTTTCTCCATTAATTGCATTGTCTTCTTTGTATTGAACATTTCTTCTCCCCTGTTAACTAAGAACATTTGCAAAATTATACTAGGCACCAGTATCTCAGAAGTGACATCTTGCATGAACACAAGCATTTCTGTTATTTTTATTTTCAAGAATACAATAAAGTATTTGTGATGTCTTCAAAAGAGCAAACTTGATGGGACCAGTGCTATCATATTACAAAATTAGAATGTAAGTCAATATTTCAGTATTTGTAATGCAGCTTAACATCAGGACTATATAATTTGTGTAAAATTTAAAAGCCAGCATCTTTAGGTGTATCAGATGTTAAACTATTATTTGTGGTTATTTAAAAATATACCCATCTATCAGTTTTCTAGTGTTGTATAACCACACCAAAGATTGCTGGTTTTAGACAATAATGATTAATTCTTTCTCATAGTTCTGGGGGTTGACTGGACAGTTATTCTGTTGGTCTTTTTTGAGCTCACTCACAAGGCTACAGTCAGCTGTCAGCTCAGATCTAAAGAGCTCAGATTTAAAGAACATCTAAAAATAGCCTCATTCACAAGTCTGAGATCCCAGTCCTAGCTGTCAGCTGAGCCTTTTTCTCCACATAGTCTC